>NC_052160.1:81253944-81410675 GCF_902713615.1 Scyliorhinus canicula
CAGTGTCTGTATCCCAGCGCCTGTGTCCCAGTGCCTGTGTCCCAGTGCCTGTGTCCCAGTGCGTGTGTCCCAGTGCCTGTGTCCCAGCGCCTGTGTCCTAGCGCCTGTGTCCCAGCATCTGTATCCCAGCATCTGTATCCCAGTGCCTGTGTCCCAGCGTCTGTGTCCCAGTGCCAGTGTCCCAGTGTCTGTGTCCCAGCGTCTCTGTCCCAGTGCCTGTGTCCCAGCACCTGTATCCCAGTGCCTGTATCCCAGTGCCTGTGTCCCAGCATCTGTGTCCCAGTGCCTGTGTCCCAACACTTGTGTCCCAGCACCTGTATCCCAGCATCTGTGTCCCAGCGTCTGTGTCCCAGTGCCTGTGTCCCAACACTTGTGTCCCAGTACCTGTATCCCAGCATCTGTATCCCAGTGCCTGTGTCCCAGCGCCTGTGTCCCAGCATCTGTATCCCAGTGCCTGTGTCCCAGCATCTGTGTCCCAGTGTCTGTATCCCAGCATCTGTGTCCCAGCGCCTGTGTCCCAGTGCCTGTGTCCCAGCGCCTGTGTCCCAGCGCCTGTGTCCCAGCGCCTGTGTCCCAGTGCCTGTGTCCCAGCGCCTGTGTCCCAGCGCCTGTGTCCCAGTGCCTGTGTCCCAGCGCCTGTGTCCCAGTGCCTGTGTCCCAGCGCCTGTGTCCCAGCATCTGTGTCCCAGCGCCTGTGTCCCAGCGCCTGTGTCCCAGCGCCTGTGACCCAGCGTCTGTGTCCCAGCGCCTGTGTCCCAGCGACTGTGCCTCAGTGCCTGTGTCTCAGCATCTGTGTCCCAGCGCCTGTGTCCCAGCGACTGTGCCTCAGTGCCTGTGTCCCAGCGCCTGTGTCCCAGCGCCTGTGTCCCAGCGCCTGTGTCCCAGCGCCTGTGTCCCAGCGACTGTGCCTCAGTGCCTGTGTCCCAGCGCCTGTGTCCCAGTGCCTGTGTCCCAGCGCCTGTGTCCCAGCGCCTGTGTCCCAGCGCCTGTGTCCCAGTGCCTGTGTCCCAGCGCCTGTGTCCCAGCGACTGTGCCTCAGTGCCTGTGTCCCAGCGCCTGTGTCCCATCGCCTGTGTCCCAGCATCTGTGTCCCAGCGCCTGTGTCCCAGCGCCTGTGTCCCAGCGCCTGTGACCCAGCGTCTGTGTCCCAGCGCCTGTGTCCCAGCGACTGTGCCTCAGTGCCTGTGTCCCAGCGCCTGTGTCCCAGCGCCTGTGTCCCAGCGCCTGTGTCCCAGTGCCTGTGTCCCAGCGCCTGTGTCCCAGCGACTGTGCCTCAGTGCCTGTGTCCCAGCGCCTGTGTCCCATCGCCTGTGTCTCAGCATCTGTGTCCCAGCGCCTGTGTCCCAGCGCCTGTGTCCCAGCGCCTGTGTCCCAGCGACTGTGTCCCAGCGCCTGTGTCCCAGCGCCTGTGTCCCAGCGACTGTGCCCCAGCTTCTGTGTCCCAGCGCCTGTGTCCCAGTGACTGTGTCCCAGTGCCTGTGTCCCAACTCCTGTGTGCCAGCGCTTTGGGGAGTCAGAAAGTGATTACTTGCTGCAGAATTCCCAGCCTTTGATCTGCTCTTCTTGCCACAGTATTAATGTGGCTAGTCCAGTTCAGTTTCTGGCCAATGGTAACCCCCTGGATGTTGATAACCAAGGCTGTAATGAGGACAGAAGCTGAGTGACCCTGGCGGAACCCACACTGAGTGTCCTTGAGCAGGTTATTGCTGAGTAAGTGCCGCTGACTCCTTCCATCACTTCACTGTTGATTGAGAGTAGACTGGTCGGGCAGCAATTGGCTGTGTTGGAATTTTCCACATTGCCGGGTAGATGCCAGTGTTGTCAGGGCCCATAGCCTTTGCAGTATCCAGTGCCTTCAGCCATTTCTTGATATCAGGTGGAGTGAATTAAATTAGCTGAAGACTGACATAATATAATCTTTATTGTCACAAGTAGGCTTACATTAACACTGCAATGAAGTTACTGTGAAAATCCCATAATCGCCACATTCCGGCGCCTGTTCGGGGACACCGAGGGAGAATTCAGAATGTCCCATTCACCTAACAGCACGTCTTTCGGGACTTGTGGGAGGAAACCGGAGCACCCGGAGGAAACCCAGGCAGATATGGGGAGAATGTGCAGACTCCGCACAGACAGTGATCCAAGCCGGGAATCAAACCCTGGGACCCTGGAGCTGTAGAGCAACAGTGCTACCCACTGTGCTACTGTGCTGCTGGGGAACTCCAAGGAGACTGAGATGGATCATCCACTCAGCACTTTAAATTAGATTTTCCCAATTATGGAGCCATTTAGCATGGCCAATCCATCTATCCTGCACATCTTTGGGCTGTGGGGCTGAGACCCACACCCACATGGGGAGAACGTGCAAACTCTACACGGACAGCGGCAAAGGTTGTCCTTGGTGCCATGAGGCAGCAGTGCTAACCACTACACCGTTGTGCATTCAGCACTTTTGACTGAAGATTGTTGCGAGTGCCTCAACCTTGTCTTTTGCACATATATGCTGGGCTCCTCCATCATTGAGGATGGGGATATTTGAGAAGACTCCTCCTCCAGTGAGTTGGTTAATTGCCCACCACTATTCACGGCTGGATGTGGCAGGACTGCAGAACTTAGATCTGATGCGTTGGTTGTGGAATCGCTTAGCTCTGTCTATTACTTGCTGCTAATGCTGTTTGGCACACAGGAAGTCCTGTGTCGTAGCTCTACAAGGTTGACACGTTTTTTTTGGCTATGCCTGATGTTGCTCCTGGCATGCTCTCCTACACTCTTCATTGAACCAGGGTTGGTCCCCTGGCTTGGTGGTAATGGTAGAGTGGGGGATATGCCGGACCATGAGGTTGAATACAATTCTGCTGCTGCGGATGGCCCACAGCGCCTCATAGATGCCCAGTCTTGAGTTGCTCGATCTGTTCGAAGTCTATCCTATTTAGCACAGTGGTAATGCCACACAACATGATGGAGGGCATCCTAAATGTGAAGACAGGACTTTGCGCAAGGACTGTGTGGTGGTCACTTTTACTGATACTTTCATGGGCAGATTGGTGAGGATGGGGTCTAGTATATTTTTCCTTCCAATTTAACGTGGCCAATCCACCAAACCTGCACATTTTTGGGTTGTGGGGGTGAAACTCATGCAGACACTGGGAGAATGTGCAAACTCCACATGGACAGTGACCCAGATCCGGGGTCAAACATGGATTGTTAATTTTAAATCCAAAATAGACAAATTTCTGTTGAGCAAGGACATTGGCCGGGATTCTCTGAAACGGCGGCTAAGTGTTGATGCCAGCGTAAACACCGGAGCGTTTCACACCCGCGTCAACGGGCCCCTTGACCCTGCGATTCACTTTTCTAAAGGGGACCAGCAAGGCGCTGGAGTGCTCCGTGCAGCTCCTGCCGTTAAAGGATATGGGCCAAAGGCAGGTATATGGAGTTAGGCCACAGATCAGCCGTAATCTCATTAAATGGTCCGACATGCTCGAGGGGCTGAATGGCCTACTCCACTGCTATAGAACATAGAACATAGAACAGTACAGCACAGAACAGGCCCTTCGGCCCTCGATGTTGTGCCCCCCCCCCCCCCAACCTTACTTTTTAGGACACTACGGGCAATTTAGCATGGCTAATCCACCTAACCCGCACAGCTTTGGACTGTGGGAGGAAACCGGAGCACCCGGAGGAAACCCACGCACACACGGGGAGGACGTGCAGGCTCCAAATTCCTTTATGTTCCTTTGTGTATCCAATACAGAATGTAACAATGCAATTTGTTTTAAAGATATACAGAAAGAGTATACAATATAATCACAGAATCCCCCTTTGCACAGGGGAATGAGGCAGGAAACCCCATGTCCCCCGTCTGTTTGCGCTGGCAATAGGGGGGATTTTGGAGCAAGATGTGTCCCTGGAGGGGGTTGAGGTCATGTGGGAGGAGGAGCTGGGATGGTGCTGAAGGAGGGATTGTGGTGTGAGGTGCTATGGAGGGTGACCTAGTGTGCGAGGCAGGGGTTGATACAGCTAAAGGTGGTACATAATGCGCACATGACAAAGTCGACGGCTGTTGAGGGGTGGAGGACATTTGTGAACGATGTGGGAGGGGTCCAGTTTTGGTCCTGCCCGAAGTTGGAGAAATTTTGGATGTTGTTTTTCAGCACCATGTCGGTGATCTCGCATGTGGACTTGGAGCCCAATTCCCTGGGGTCCATATTCCGCGTGTCAAACCTATCCGAGTTGAAGGTGGGGGTGGGGGCAGATGTTTTAGCCTCTGTCTCACTGACCGCTCGCAGATGGGTTTTGTTGGGGTGGAGGTCAGCTTCTCCACCTTGTGCCTCGGTGTGGCTGGGGACTATTGGAGTTCCTGCAATTAGAGAAGGTGAAATTTGCCCGAAGAGGGGTGAATGAGGGGTTTGTTCATTTTCCCAATGTCTGTGTGGGTCTCACCCCCACAACTCAAAGATGTGCAGGGTAGGTGGATTGGCCACGGTGAATTGCCCCTTAATTGGAAAAGAAATGAGGTTTGTTAATTCTGCATTTTGGAGAACGAATTGCCGTCAACTGTCGGGATGGGGGGAGAGGTGGATTGGGGGAATGAGGGGGGGGGGGTACAGGGATCGGGTTTTGTGTTGGGTGTATTTTGTGTTGTAATATTTTTCAAATGTTAAAATGTGAATAAAAATACTTTAAAAAAAATCATTATGGAATCCCTACAGTACAGAAGGTGGCCATTCGGCCCACCGAGTTTGCACCGCCCTTGCTCCAACAGAACACCCTAGTTAGGCCCAATCTTGCACCCCTCACCCCGTAATCTCACCTAACCTCTGGGGAAATTTAGCTTGGCCAATCCACCTAACCTGCACATCTTTGGACTGTGGAAGGAAACCGGAGCACCCGGAGGAAACCCCACGCACACACGGGGAAAACGTGCAAACTCCACACAGACAGTGAACCAAGCCTGGAATTGAACCCGGCCCCTGGAGCTGTGAGGCAGCAGTGATAACCACTGCGCCACCATGCCGCCCATAGTAATAGTCACTGTTTAAAATGTGACGTTCGAAACCAGTCTCTTTTTATATTTAGTTAATACATAGTGTTAAATAATAATGATCTAAAGAATTGAACTATTATATCTCATCGCATATTAAATAATTCAAATACAAAGTTAATGGTAATTGCTTCTTCTCAAATCCTATGAGCTAAACTAATGCGTGGAACATCTGCTGTTGTACTTCCTTCCCTTGCAGTCATAAATTCCTGCCAGCCTTCCTTTTGCTGATAACAAATGTGAGCTGCCCATTCAACCTTGAAGGCTGCTAACTCTTACAGTAATTTACAACAGGGGCCTCTTGAGGCATTATCTGTGATTAGCTGGGTCCATAGTTTGCTTTATTCTGTCTAACATCCCAAGATGCAATGTCCTGTCAAGTGAAGCTAAGAATAGTCACAGGATGCTGAACTAAAATTTGCTACAAGTTTAATCAGAATCCTAAAATAGTACAGTATTTTGATTAATCATTACACTCAAATAAAACTACTTTTTTAAAATTTAGAGTGCCCAATTTCTTTTTCCAATTAAGGGGCAATTTAGCGTGTCCAATCCACCTAACCTGCACATCTTTGGGTTGTGGGGGTGACACCCACACAGACATGGGGAGAATGTGCAAACTCCACACGGACAGTGACAAATAAAACTATTAATGTGATACCAATTTACCTGCAAGACCCAGGGGCCCCCACGGGGCAGGGGTGAGGGGATGGGGGTGGGGGACATGCAGGGGCGGAGCCCACACTGCCAACCGGGGCCACCGTGTAGCCCTGGAGCCTGGTTGGACGCGGGAGTATGCGCTATGCTAACATGTTGGCCTTTCACACCCTGCAGACAATAGTGTTTGGAATTCATCCAGCAATGGCGGCCGCCCTGGTGACGGTCAGAGCTCTGCAAGGTGCCCTGCGGCCGTGTGAGCGGGTGCTGCTCGGAGAGAAGTGGGAAAGCTGCAGCAGCAGAGCGGTCAGCAGAGGACTGGGCTACCCACTGCTAACCACTGAGGCAGGTGGCAGCCGCACAGGCTGGAGGATCGGCAGCCCAACAGGCCGAGGAGGAGGAGGAGGTGCCAAGGAGACGCCACATGAGACCCTGTGTGTATCGGCACCGCCTGTCATTCGAGGACCTCCTGGATCAGACATGCTGTTGGAGATTCCGGATGGGCAGAGAGACAGGGCGACACATCAGCCAGATGATAGCACACCTGGCACCGCGGGGATATGGGGGAGGATACCTGCTCCCGGTGACCGACAAGGTGACGGCCACCCTGAACGTCGATGCCACGGAGTTCTTCCAGTCACCGAATGGGGAACTGTCTGGGATCTCACAGAGCTCAGTGCTGGGGGTCCAATGGCGTTCCTGCAGTTAGAGAAGGTGACATTTTCCTTAAGAGGTTGAAATAGGGGTTCCACAACAGATGGGGTTTGCTCATTGTCGCTCTGTCTGCATGGGTCTCACCCCCACAACCCAAAGATGTGCAGGCTAGGTGGATTGGCCACGCTAAATTGCCCCTTAATTGGAAAAAAAAGAGATGGGGTTTGTTTATTTTGCATTTTGGATATCAACTGTCGGGATGGGGAGAGGTGGATTGGGGGAGGGGGGGGGGGGGACTGGGGATCGGGTTTTGTATTGGGTTTATTTTGTGTTGTAATATTTTTCAAGTGTTAAAATGTTAAAAATTTGAATAAAAATACTTTAAAAACGGTGCATCTGCGCCATCACGGAGGCCCTATCTGCCCAGACGGAGCAATACATCTATTTCCATATGGACCGAGCCCACCAGGATGCCGGGCAGTGGGGTTCGCCACCATCGCCGGGATGCCCCGGGTCCAGGGGGTGATCGAGGGGATGCATGTCGCCCTACGAGCACCGGCTGATGACAGGCCATTCTACACAAACCGAAAGCGGTACCATTCAATGAACATACAGCTGGAGCGTGACCATCAGCTGCGCATCATGCACCTCCCTGCCCAATGCCCAGGCAGTGTGCACGATTCCTTCAACCTGGCACACTCAGTGATTACTGACATATTCGTGCCCCCCTTCCCCCCCTCCCGGCTGAGGGGTTGGCTCCTAGGTGACAGGGGTTACCTGCTGTGGCCATGGCTGATAAGACCATAAGATATAGGAGCAGAATTAGACCACTTGGCCCATTGAGTCTGCTCCGTCATTCAAACATGGCTGATATTTTTCTCATCCCCATTCTCCTGCCTTCTCCCCAAAACCCCTGATCCCCTTATTAATCAAGAACCTATGTACCTCTGCCTTAAAGACACTCAGTGAATTGGCCTCCACAGCCTTCTGCGGCAAAGAGTTCCACAGATTCACCACCCTCTGGCTGAAACAATTTCTCCTCATCCCTGTTTTAAAGGATCGTCCCTTTACTCTGAGATGGTGTCTTCTGGTTCTAGCTTTACCGACAACTGGAAACATCCTCTCCACGTCCACTCTATCCAGGCCTCGCAGTATTCTGTAAGTTTCAATAAGATCCCCTCTCATCCTTCTAAACTCCAACGACTACAGACCCAGAGTCCTCAAACGTTCCTCATGCGGCAAGTTCTTTATTTCAGGGATCATTCTTGTGAACCTCCTCTGGACCCTTTCCAAGGCCAGCACATCCTTCCTTAGATACGGGACCCAAAACCCGCTCACAATATTCGAAATGGGGTCTGACCAGAGCCTTATACAGCCTCAGAAGTACATCCCTGGTCTTGTATTCTAGATGACACCTATCCGGAGGCCACAGACCAACGCAGAGACCCACTACAACGACGGCCATACGGCGGCCAAGAGTGTGATCGAGCGGTGCTTCGGCATCTTGAAGATGCGCTTTAGGTGCCTGATCCGCTGTGGAGGGGCTCTCCAGTATGAGGCTGAGAGGGTCGCCCACATCGTGGTGACCTGCTGCATCCTCCACAACATCGCGCAGCAGAGGGGGGAAGAGGAGGATGAGGAGGAAGGGCAGGCCTTGTCCGCCGAGGATGATGCGGTGCTGCCCTGTTCTTCCCGCTGCCCACCAGATGCTCCAGAGACGGTGGAGGTTGGAGGGGGTTGTGGAGTGCACAGTGGTGGTAGAGGGTGGGGGGGGGGGGGGGGGTGGGGAGTCCGCAGTGGTGTGGTGTTCCGGACCTTCCCCTGCGGGAGTCACTGGCACAGGCCCCATCACCGCCTCCTCCCTCGGGGTGCCTGATGGCCCCCGGGATACTCCATGGGTCAGGGCTGCGAGTGGAGCCATCCCCCCCCCCCCCCCCACCCCCCGCAAATTGGTGCAAGTATTTATGAACAACAGGTCTGACGCTTTCCCACAATTCTCCACAGACCGTAGAATCGTTGGCAGTCGCACGCACGGTCGATGTGGCGCCAGTCGGGGGCCATTGAAAGAGACCCCGGTGGCGATTCTCAGCCGCCAGCTGGCTGAGTTCCCGCCGGCGTGGTTCCCTCATGGTTCCACCCGGCGGGCACTTGGGAGTGGCGACTGCGGGGGGTTCCGTCACTGGCGGTGGGCCCCCAGGACAGCCAGGGTTCCGATAGGGGGCCACCGATTGGTGGGCGCGGGGGGGGGGTCTATCGGGTGGGGGGGGGGCTACATTGTTAGGGTTGGCTTGCTGTGTGGGTCTGCCATGCACGGACCCGTGGCCGGAAGTGCAGGGCCCTGTATTGGCAGCCGGAGCTGGGAGGACTACTCTGGTGCCCTGCAAGCCTCCTTCAAAATGGAGAATCACTCGCGGGCGTGGGGACATAGCCCCATTTTCAGACAATCCTGCCCAGGGTCTGTGCACTATGGCAGTTGAGGGGGAGCAAGAAGGTAAGGAAACTCTTAAAAAACTTTCCAAAATTGTCAGGCTTGCTGGGCAGTGGCTGCCTGGGTGGTGGGAGTAGTGTGGAACGACTTGGTGCAAATCCGTGATCTCGGAGTGTCCTCTGCAGGATCGGGGTGGTCTGACTCAGACTACCATTGCTGCTGTACGTTTTGAACACACAGTCCTCTGCTGCCATCTACAGGCCCCTGGCTGTTCACTCTGCTGACTGCTCACTGTGTCCTGTAAATGTTCAGGCATCCTCTAGTCATCTGGGAGCCCGTGCAGGCCACCCCTGTGGAAACCCTCAGACCCAGGCTGGATCATCACTGGAATGGGCCTGGCCAAGGACAATCCATGGCCATCCGGTGCTGCCACTCCTTAGTGCACTCATCAGAAGCTGCTCCACTACAGGAGAAGCAGGGGAATAGCAGAGCTCACCCCAAAGGATACATGCACTGTGGCCTTTGGCACCCTCCCTGGCACACAGCCCCTCTGAGGTCAGAGGCCTCACCAGCGACACTATCAGCGAGCCCACCCCTCAGGACCAAGAGCTGTCTCCAATTCCGCCTGTCTACAGCGCCCCTGCTCCCATCCATCCTGCCCCTGGTCAGGTTGTCACAACTTGTGTGTCACACCCAGGACACACATCACACTGCAGCTCACTCCCAGCAGACACACACTTCCCACCCTCAACCCATCTGTAGGACCTGCCCACACACAGGCCTCTAAGCATTGAGTTGATTGGTGGCACTGCTCACCCAGATGCCACCTGCTGGTGGGATAACACATGGCCACCCAATCAGGAGATCTACAGAAAACCCCACTAGGGAAACACGACGGGAGCCGCAGAGCCGATCGCTGACACAGGTTTGCGGCAGCCAACGGTACCCCTGTTGACAGGGACGAGTAGTGAGTACAGAGGTTCCTCGGTGCCACTTACTGATGGGGACAGGATGCAGTGTGGCCAGTAAAATATCGGGGAGACCAGCTGAAGGGTGGGGGTGGGGTTGTGGGGACGTGTGGAGGATGCAGCAGCAGTACAACTTAGGGTAACCATGTAGCCTGTTGGATCTGGATGGACAAGGGAAAACTCACCTTGTTAACAAGTCTTCTCTTGCGCCCCCCCCTGCAGAGAATGAATTTTGGCATGCAGCCAGCTATGCTCGCTATCTACCTGGCTGCAGCTGCCGTTACAGACACACGGAGGCTGGAGGCCTCCTTGGGGAGGTCCCTGCACCAGAGGAGCCTGCCCCAGAAGAGCAGGGCTGAGCTGGTGAAGTTCGAGTGCCGTCCGTTCAATGGGCCGAGGAGGAGGTGTGAAGGAGGTGCCGCATCAGAGTACGTGTGTACCATCAGCGCTTGTCCTCCGAGGAACTGCCGAGTCACCTGTGCCGCTGAAGGCTTTGGCTAACCAATGAGAGCGTACCACCTGCACCAGATGGTGGCGCACCTGGCACCCTGGGCGTTTGGAGGAGGCCATCCGCTCTCGATGGCCGTTAAGGTGGTGGCCGCCCTGAACATGTTTGCCTCTGAATCTTTCCAGGGCTCGAATGGGGTCCTGTATATGATCTCGCAGACATCCACACAGAGATGCATCCGTACTGTGATGGATGCCCTATGCACCTGGGCATTGGAATATATAAGCTTCAGTCTGGACCAGGCCCACCAGGATGTCCAGGTAGCAGGTTTCACCGGCATCACTAGCATGCCCTAGGTCCAGGGGGTGATTGATGACACACATGGCCCCTACAAGCACTGGTTCACAAGGGGTGTCCGCATCAATATGAAGGGCTTCCACTCCCTGAAAATGCCCTTGGTGTGTGCCCACCACTGCACACCATGCACGTCTGTGCCCGATACCCAGGCAACGTGCACAATGCCTATACCCCGATGCACCTTTGGGACGCTCCCTCAGGTGAGGGGTTGGCTCTTTGGTGACAAGGGTTCCCCGCTGAGGTCTTAGCTAATGACACCTGTCCAGAGGCTCCAGGCCAATGCGGAATGACGTCCATGCAGCATAATTGAGCGGTGAATCGTCATCCTCAATATGCACTTCCGATGCCTGGCCTACTCAGGTGGGACTCTGCAATATAGCCCCAGGAGGCTCTGGAACATCGTGCTGGCCTTCCACATCCTGACAATATCGCACGCACAGGTTTTTATGCTGGAGGAGGAGGAAGAACGCTAGGCCTCATCTGACGAGAAGGAGGGTGTTCAAGAAGAAAAGGACATGGAGTCTGGCCTGGCAAGGCAGGTCGCCCAATGTGTGCTCCGGGGCTAACCTCATCATCCCGATTTGCTATCTAGGGGGCTGGCCACTGACAGCTCCGCCATCCTTTCCCGCCTCCCTTCACTCCACCTTTCCTTTCCCACAGCCCTTCACTCCATCCCACTCCCCTTCCCCACTCCAAGGGTCCTACCAGCATCACTACAAGGTGTTGACCCTGGGTTGGCAATATCAGCGGGCCTTGTCCATGGGGCGGAGGATGATGACGACTCGTTGTGAGCTGAGCTCTGGTGTTCCACATCGTTTGGCAAAGTCGAACTCCTGCCTTTAGCATCACATTCCACCATCCGCCTGGGCGACCCCTGCATGTGTGCTGGCCAACGCATCAAGGGTCCATGTATCCTTTGGGGGGGTGAGTGGGATTCTGGAGATGGTGAGCAGTGATGGGTCACTCACTGGGTAAGCTGTCACACAAGGGGGCCTCATACTTCTGTTCCCGTTCCCTGCCACCTCTGTCTGACGGTGACACTAGGTGGGACATACAAGTGGCATGGAGGCCCTGTTCCGTGCCATCCTCCAGCCCCCAACTCCCACTGCAAAGCAAGCCTGCCTCCCCCCAAACCCCCCACCCTCCACACTCAGCTTCAGCCCATCCCTAACACCCTTCTGACAGAGGATTGAGGCAGGTCAGAATGTTGTGAAAAGGTGTTTACTGGTGACTATATATGTTTAGCACAGGGCTAAATCACTGGCTTTGAAAGCAGACCAAGGCAAGCCAGCAGCACGGTTCATTTCCTGTACCAGCTCCCCGAACAGGTGCCGGAATATGGCGACTAGGGGCTTTCCACAGTAACTTAATTTGAAGCCTACTTGTGACAATAAGCGTTTTACATTTATTTTTCATGTTGTGCCCTGATCCCTACACCTTTGTGCTGCAAGTGAACCAACATAACTGGTGTCTCATTTTCCGTTCTCTTAACACTTTCTTTTTTTGATAAGCAATTTTATGAAGGCATTTGGCTTAGTAAACAACAATATAAAACAGTGTGCATGGAACAATCAACATGTGGGCAGCATGGTAGCATTGTGGTTAGCACAATTGCGTCACAGCTCCAGGGTCCCAGGTTCTATTCCGGCTTGGGTCACTGTCTGTGTGGAGTCTGCACACCCTCCCCATGTGTGCGTGGGTTTCCTCCGGGTGCTCCGGTTTCCTCCCACAGTCCAAAGATGTGCAGGTTAGGTGGATTGGCCATGATAAATTGCCCGTAGTGTCCAAAATTGCCCTTAGTGTTGGGTGGGGTTACTGGGTTATGGGGATAGGGTGGAGATGTTAACCTTGGGTAGGGTGCTCTTTCCAAGAGCCGGTGCAGACTCGATGGGCCGAATGGCCTCCTGTAAATTCTATGAAACATAGTGCAAGAAAACCAGCTCCCCTCCAGCCTAAGTACCCCCCTAATCTACGTCACCATAACCCCTCCCCCGCTGATGATTAGTTTTCCGCGAAGAAGTTGATAAATGGTTGCCACCTCCTGGCGAACCCTGACAGTGACCCTCTCAGAGTGAACTTAATTTTCTCCAGACCGAGAAAGCTCGCCATGTCCAATAGCCAGGCCTCCGACTTCGGGGGCTTTGAGTCCCTCCATGCCAACAGTATTCGTCGCCGGGCTACCAGGGAAGCAAAGGCCAGAATGTCAGCCTCTCTCTCCTCCTGGACTCCCGGGTCCTCCGAAACCCCCAATATAGCCACCTCTGGACTCATCACCACCCTTGTTTTCAGTACCTGGGACATAATGTCTGTAAATCCCTGCCAGTACCCCCTGAGTTCTGGACATTCCCAGAACATGTGGACATGGTTCGCTGGTCCTCCCAAACATCTGGTGCATCTGTCCTTCAATTCAAAAAATGTACTCATCCGGGCGACTGTCATGTGGGCTCGGTGGACGAACTTGAATAGAATCAGGCTGAGCCTAGTGCATGTTGCGGTCGCGTTTACCCTGCTCAACGCCTCCGCCCATAAGCCCTCTTCCATCTCACCTCCAAGCTCCTCTTCCCACTTAAGCTTCAGCTCCTCGGTCTGCGACTCCTCTGCCCCCATAAGTTCTTTATATATATCCGAGACCCTCCCCTCCCCCACCCACTCACTGGACACTACCCTGTCCTGGATCCCCCTAAGTGGCAGGCGTGGGAAGGATGGAATCTGTCTGTGTAGAAAGTCCCGCACCTGCAAGTACCTGAACTCATTCCCTCTCGCCAGCCCAAATTTCTCCTCTAATGCCCTCGTGCTCGGGAAGCTCCCTTTCAAGAACAAATCCCCCATCCTCTCAATCCCAGCCCTCCGCCATGCTTGGAACCCACCGTCCATATTCCCCAGGGCAAACCGGTGATTGTCGCAGCTTGGGGACCAAACCGATGCTCCCACTTCCCCCACGTGCCTTCTCCTTTGGCCCCAGATCCGTAAAGCCGACACCACTATAGGGCTGATGGAGTACCATGCCGGCGGGAGTGGCAGGGGCACCGTAACCAGGGCTGCCAAGCTGGTGCCCCTGCACGAAGCGGCCTCCACCTGCCCCCAAACTGACCCTGCGCCCACCATGCCCCTTAGGGGCAGCACGGTAGCATGGTGGTTAGCATAAATGCTTCACAGCTCCAGGGTCCCAGGTTCGATTCCCGGCTGGGTCACTGTCTGTGTGGAGTCTGCACGTCCTCCCCCTGTGTGCGTGGGTTTCCTCCGGGTGCTCCGGTTTCCTCCCACAGTCCAAAGATGTGCGGGTTAGGTGGATTGGCCATGCTAAATTGCCCGTAGTGTCCTAAAAAGTAAGGTTAAGGGGGTTGTTGGGTTACGGGTATAGGGTGGATACGTGGGTTTGAGTAGGGTGATCATTGCTCGGCACAACATCGAGGGCCGAAGGGCCTGTTCTGTGCTGTACTGTTCTATGTTCTATGTTCCTTATCATAGCTATGTTGGCCACCCAGTAGTAATCACTAAAATTTGGCAGCACCAGCCCCCCTTCCCCACGGGTTCCTCTCGAGCATCAATTTCCTCACCCGCGGGGACTTTCCCGCCCACACTAATCCCATAATCATATTATTGACCTTCTTGAAAAAAGACCGCGGAATGAAAATGGGGAGACACTGGAAGACGAACAGGAATCTCGGGACAATTGTCATTTTAACCGTCTGCACTCTCCCCGTTAGTGTCAGTGGGAGCGCATCCCACCTCCGGAACTCGGCCCTCATTTGCCCCACTAACCGGGATAAGTTCAACTTGTGCAACCGGCCCCAGTCCCGTGCCACCTGTATCCCTAAGTATCTAAAACTGTCCCCCACTAACCTAAATGGCAGCCCCCTCAACCGACCCTCCTGGCCCACGCCTGGACTACAAACAACTCACTTTTTGCCATGTTCAGTTTATACCTCGAGTACCGGCCGAATTCCTTCAGGATTCCCATGATTCCATCCATCCCAGCCACTGGATCCGTGATATATAAGAGCAGGTCGTCTGCATACAATGAAACTCTGTGTTCCACCCCCCCTCCCCCGTACCAGCCCCTTCCAACCCCTGGAAGCTCTCAGGGAAATTGCCAGCAGCTTTATTGCTAACGCAAACAGCAGTGGGGAGAGGGGACACCCCTGTCTTGTCCCTCGTTACAGTCTAAAATAGAGGGACGTCGTTCTATTCATCCTCACACACGCCTCCGGAGCCTGGTACAACAGTCTGACCCAGTCGATTAAGCCCTCCCCGAACCCAAATCGTCCCAACACCTCCCATAAATAGTCCCACTCAACCCGGTCGAAAGCCTTCTCGGCATCCATTGCCACAACTACCTCTACCTCCCTGCTCTCCAGGGGCATCATGATCACATTCAGCAGCCTTCTTAGGTTGGCCACCAACTGCCTGCCCTTGACGAACCCGGTTTGATCTTCCATAATAACATCCGGCATACAGTTCTCAATCCTAGCAGCCAAGAGCTTGGCCAGTATTTTATCATCTACATTGAGCAGAGATCGGCCTATAGGACCTACATGCCTCCGGGTCTTTCTCCCGTTTCAATATCAGGGAGATGGTGGCCTGTGCCATCGTCGGGGGTAGTACCCCTCTGTCTCTTGCCTCATTAAAAACCCTGACCAGCACCGGCCCCACTATTGTGGTGAACCTTTTGTAAAACTCCACCGGATACCCATCCGGCCCCGGGGCTTCACCCGCTTGCATGGCCCTCAAACCCCCAATATTTCTTCGGTCCTAATCAGGGCCCCCAGCCCGTCTACCAACCCCCTACCCACTTTTAGGAAGGTCAGTCCATCCAGAAAGTGCCTCATCCCCTCCGGCTCCGCAGTGGGTCCAGAGGTGTAAAACTGACTATAGAAGTCCCTGAACACCTTGTTCAGCCCTGCCGGATCCCCTACCACGTTTCGCCCCACCCCCGGTCAACTTCCCTATTTCCCTGGCCGCCTCCCTCTTCCTCAGTTGCTGTGCCAGCATTCTACTGGCTTTCTCCCCGTGCTCGTAAATCACACCCCTCACCTTCCTAAGCTGCTCCACAGCCTTATCTGTGGACAACACCCCAAACTCCGTCTGTAGCCTTCGTTGTTCCCATAATAGCTCTGCCCTCGGGGTCTCCGCATATCTCCTGTCTATGTGTAAGATCTCCTTTACCAGTCGGTCTGTTTCTGCCCTGTCCGTCCTGTCCCTATGTGCTCGAATTGAGATCAGCTCCCCTCTCACCACTGCCTTCAGTGCCTCCCAAAGCACCGCAGCTGAGACTTCCCCTGTGTCATTGGCCTGCAGGTAGTTTTGCCTACATTTCCTCACCCTCTCATACACCACCTCTTCTGCCGTCAAACCGACCTCTAACCTCCACTGAGGGCGCTGAAAACTTTCCTTGCAGACCTGCAGATCACCGAATATTCTACGTCTGTCACACCCGCCAGCAAATCCCTGCTCATGATGAAAAAATCAATTCGGGAATGTACCTTATGAACATGTGAATAGAACGAAAACTCCTTCCCCATTGGCCGACTGGCCCTCCATGGGTCAGCCCCCCCCCCCCCCCCCCCCCCCCCCCCCAGTTGCTCCATAAACCCCCTCAGTTCCTTTGCCATTGCCTGCGTCCTACCCGTTTTTGAACACGACCGGTCCAGGCCGGGGTCAAGGACTGTGTTAAAATCCCATCCCATAATCAGCCTGTGCGAGTCCAGGTCAGGTATCTTCCCCAGCAGTCTCTTAATAAAATCCACATCATCCCAGTTTGGGGCATGTACATTGACCAAAATCCCCTCGAGCTTGCCACTCACCATGACAAATCTGCCTCCCCCATCCAGGATTATGCTGCCCACCTCGAACTGCACCCGTTTGTTAACCAAAATCGCGACCCCCCTGGTTTTAGTGTCCAGCCCCGAGTGGAAGACCTGGCTAATCCAGCCCTTCCTCAATCTGACCTGGTCTGCTACTCTCAGATGGGTCTCCTGAAGCATTATTACGTCCACATTCAGCACCCTCAGATGCCCGAACACACGTGCTCTTTACCGGCCCGTTTAACCCTCTAACATTCCAGGTGAATGTTGTGGGTTTCGCCCCCACAACCCAAAAATGTGCAGAGTAGGTGGATTGGACACGCTAAATTGCCCCTTAATTGGAAAAAATAATTGGGTAATCTAAATTAAAAAAAAAAAAGTACAAAACAGTTAGGGAACAAGGTCCAAAAGTTCGACCGGACTGACAACCACCAAATGTGCGACTTACCCCATCATAGCCGCCCTCGGAAGTTCCTCTAACACTCTTTCTTAGGACCCAATTAATTTTTTTCAATTAAGGGGGATTTAGTGTGGCCAATCCACCTACATCTTTGGGTTGTGGGGGCGAAACCCACGCAAACACGGGGGGAATGTATAAACTCCACACAGACAATGACCCAGAGCCGGGATTGAACCTGGGACCTCGTCGCCGTGAGGCAGTAGTGCTATCCACTGTGCCACCGTGCTGCCCCTAACACTCTTTCTTGATGTTACCCGAGACAGCACATCTGACGTGGATGTGGCCTACTGCCCTTCTCACCCTCTGACCTGAGATACCTTTGGCGTCCGTCCTCTGGAGGGCCTGGGCCATGATGAGCTTGGCCAACCTTCAGGTGTCACAGGTGATGAGGTGCCACCCTGTTCGGCCCACTGCCCATCAGATGGCCAGTGTAAGGTGGGGAGATTCAGAAGCGCTGCTCTGATCCAGCACCTCCTCTGTTGGAGGCACCGGCATGGGCCCCACCCAAGGCACTGAGTTCTTGCCCTAAGGCTTCCACTGTGGACGCCACCCTGTCAGTGTTGCCCTGGATACCAGGCATTGTCGGCACATTCTCCTGCACTTGAAGGCAGTTGGACTCCTTCAGTCACCTGCAAGCGCTGGAAAATTGCCGACACCCCTCCTCTAAATCCTGGCTCTGCATCTGCATCTCTACCAGTGATGGAATTATATTTTCCAGAAGCACAAAACCTGTCGAGACTACAGCTATTTCCTCGGATCAGGCATCCCTCTCAGCCCCCGCTCCCTCAGGGGTCTCTGCATGTGCTACAAGGTGTATGAGGTGCACAGCAGATGGTGACTCAGGAGACTCTTCACTAACATGCCACAGGTGATAGTCTTGTGATGGTGGAGGTGCAGGTTATTGCAGTCACAAGTGTTATGGTATCCTGGGTGAGCGCACGGTCAATTTTCGCCCCACAGACCCCAAAGTCCCAACATAAGTGAATTAACCAATAATTTGTGAATTTTTCTGAGATCTTTAACCCTTGTCTGTTCCAATGAGCATTGAGTTACAGGCACCAGATTTATTAGTAAAACATTAAAAACTGTTTATTTATGACAAGAATAAAAGATGAACATATAATAGAAGTAATGGAACAATGATCTATTATTCTAACTATTCCCAAAAGCCTGTCCTGTCTCACCCTCCACCCAGATACACACAAGACAGACACACAGTGGCATAGGAAAGGTTTAATAATAACAGGGATTGAAAGGTATGATAGATTTGACGTTTTTCGCTGCTGGAAATGAGGCCTTTGTAGCCAGTGATCTTCTAATGATAGTCTTCAACTAGAACCTGCAGGCTGTACAATGCTGCATGGTAATCACTTTCACTTTTAACACTATTTTAACGGATATTTCATTATGACTTATGCAAAACACATAACAGCTGCACATACCTGTCTAAACAAGTCCCATTTTCAATTTCCCTGCCCAGCTTCGGCATTTATAATTATTTAATTTCTAAACACATGACAAAATACTTGCAAATACATTATTGCTTCCATAAAATATGTGCAATCTCTACATCAAAATATTGGGATAACAAATTCGACAAAGTTTCATGTTCATCAATGCAAGTGGTCAGCTGTTCGAAAAAGTCCGGAGTGGCCAGCACCAATTGGCCCTGAAACATGGCTGTCAGTCTATCAGACTCTGATTGACTTTCATGGACAACAATGGTTTTGTTTGTTTCTGCAACACGTACAACCTACATTCCTCAGTCTCTAACTGAACCAGCCTCTGTGGTTTCAGTCGAGATGGAGGTGGGTCAGTAATGGAATGTGACTGACCCTCCGCACTGACCGGGTCAGTAATGGAATGTGTCTGACCCTCCACACTGACCCGGTCAGTAATGGAATGTGTCTGACCCTCCACACTGACCCGGTCAGTAATGGAATGTGACTGACCCTCCACACTGACCGGGTCAGTAATGGAATGTGACTGACCCTCCACACTGACCGGGTCAGTAATGGAATGTGACTGACCCTCCACACTGACCCGGTCAGTAATGGGATGTGTCTGACCATCCACACTGACCCGGTCAGTAATGGAATGTGACTGACCCTCCACACTGACCGGGTCAGTAATGGAATGTGTCTGACCCTCCACACTGACCCGGTCAGTAATGGAATGTGTCTGACCCTCCACACTGACCCGGTCAGTAATGGAATGTGACTGACCCTCCACACTGACCGGGTCAGTAATGGAATGTGACTGACCCTCCACACTGACCCGGTCAGTAATGGAATGTGACTGACCCTCCACACTGAGCCGGTCAGTAATGGGATGTGTCTGACCCTCCACACTGACCCGGTCAGTAATGGAATGTGACTGACCCTCCACACTGACCGGGTCAGTAATGGAATGTGTCTGACCCTCCACACTGACCCGGTCAGTAATGGAATGTGTCTGACCCTCCACACTGACCCGGTCAGTAATGGAATGTGTCTGACCCTCCACACTGACCTGGTCAGTAATGGAATGTGACTGACCCTCCACACTGACCCGGTCAGTAATGGAATGTGACTGACCCTCCACACTGACCCGGTCAGCAATGGAATGTGTCTGACCCTCCACACTGACCCGGTCAGTAATGGAATGTGTCTGACCCTCCACACTGACCCGGTCAGTAATGGAATGTGACTGACCCTCCACACTGACCGGGTCAGTAATGGAATGTGTCTGACCCTCCACACTGACCCGGTCAGTAATGGAATGTGACTGACCCTCCACACTGACCCGGTCAGTAATGGAATGTGTCTGACCCTCCACACTGACCCGGTCAGTAATGGAATGTGACTGACCCGCCACACTGACCCGGTCAGTAATGGAATGTGTCTGACCCTCCACACTGACCCGGTCAGTAATGGAATGTGACTGACTCTCCACACTGACCCGGTCAGTAATGGAATGTGACTGACCCTCCACACTGACCGGGTCAGTAATGGAATGTGACTGACTCTCCACACTGACCCGGTCAGTAATGGAATGTGTCTGACCCTCCACACTGACCCGGTCAGTAATGGAATGTGTCTGACCCTCCACACTGACCCGGTCAGTAATGGAATGTGTCTGACTCTCCACACTGACCCGGTCAGTAATGGAATGTGACTGACCCGCCACACTGACCCGGTCAGTAATGGAATGTGTCTGACACTCCACACTGACCCGGTCAGTAATGGAATGTGTCTGACCCTCCACACTGACCCGGTCAGTAATGGAATGTGTCTGACCCTCCACACTGACCCGGTCAGTAATGGAATGTGACTGACCCGCCACACTGACCCGGTCAGTAATGGAATGTGTCTGACCCTCCACACTGACCCGGTCAGTAATGGAATGTGACTGACCCTCCACACTGACCGGGTCAGTAATGGAATGTGACTGACCCTCCACACTGACCGGGTCAGTAATGGAATGTGACTGACTCTCCACACTGACCCGGTCAGTAATGGAATGTGTCTGACCCTCCACACTGACCCGGTCAGTAATGGAATGTGTCTGACCCTCCACACTGACCCGGTCAGTAATGGAATGTGTCTGACTCTCCACACTGACCCGGTCAGTAATGGAATGTGACTGACCCGCCACACTGACCCGGTCAGTAATGGAATGTGTCTGACACTCCACACTGACCCGGTCAGTAATGGAATGTGTCTGACCCTCCACACTGACCCGGTCAGTAATGGAATGTGTCTGACCCTCCACACTGACCCAGTCAGTAATGGAATGTGTCTGACTCTCCACACTGACCCGGTCAGTAATGGAATGTGTCTGACCCTCCACACTGACCGGGTCAGTAATGGAATGTGTCTGACCCTCCACACTGACCCGGTCAGTAATGGAATGTGTCTGACCCTCCACACTGACCCGGTCAGTAATGGAATGTGACTGACCCTCCACACTGACCCGGTCAGTAATGGAATGTGTCTGACCCTCCACACTGACCCGGTCAGTAATGGAATGTGTCTGACCCTGCACACTGACCGGGTCAGTAATGGAATGTGTCTGACTCTCCACACTGACCCGGTCAGTAATGGAATGTGTCTGACCCTCCACACTGACCCGGTCAGTAATGGAATGTGACTGACCCTCCACACTGACCCAGTCAGTAATTTATGTGACTGACCCTCCACACTGACCCGGTCAGTAATGGAATGTGACTGACCCTCCACACTGACCGGGTCAGTAATGGAATGTGTCTGACCCTCCACACTGACCCGGTCAGTAATGGAATGTGTCTGACCCTCCACACTGACCGGGTCAGTAATGGAATGTGTCTGACCCTCCACACTGACCGGGTCAGTAATGGAATGTGTCTGACCCTCCACACTGACTCGGTCAGTAATGGAATGTGACTGACCCTCCACACTGACCCGGTCAGTAATGGAATGTGTCTGACCCTCCACACTGACCGGGTCAGTAATGGAATGTGACTGACCCGCCACACTGACCCGGTCAGCAATGGAATGTGTCTGACCCTCCACACTGACCGGGTCAGTAATGGAATGTGACTGACCCTCCACACTGACCCGGTCAGTAATGGAATGTGACTGACCCTCCACACTGACAGGGTCAGTAATGGAATGTGTCTAACTCTCCACACTGACCGGGTCAGTAATGGAATGTGTCTGACCCTCCACACTGACCCGGTCAGTAATGGAATGTGTCTGACCCTCCACACTGACCCGGTCAGTAATGGAATGTGACTGACCCTCCACACTGACCCGGTCAGTAATGGAATGTGTCTGACCCTCCACACTGACCCGGTCAGTAATGGAATGTGTCTGACCCTGCACACTGACCGGGTCAGTAATGGAATGTGTCTGACTCTCCACACTGACCCGGTCAGTAATGGAATGTGTCTGACCCTCCACACTGACCCGGTCAGTAATGGAATGTGACTGACCCTCCACACTGACCCAGTCAGTAATTTATGTGACTGACCCTCCACACTGACCCGGTCAGTAATGGAATGTGACTGACCCTCCACACTGACCGGGTCAGTAATGGAATGTGTCTGACCCTCCACACTGACCCGGTCAGTAATGGAATGTGTCTGACCCTCCACACTGACCGGGTCAGTAATGGAATGTGTCTGACCCTCCACACTGACCGGGTCAGTAATGGAATGTGTCTGACCCTCCACACTGACTGGGTCAGTAATGGAATGTGACTGACCCTCCACACTGACCTGGTCAGTAATGGAATGTGACTGACCCTCCACACTGACCGGGTCAGTAATGGAATGTGTCTGACCCTCCACACTGACCGGGTCAGTAATGGAATGTGACTGACCCGCCACACTGACCCGGTCAGCAATGGAATGTGTCTGACCCTCCACACTGACCGGGTCAGTAATGGAATGTGACTGACCCTCCACACTGACCCGGTCAGTAATGGAATGTGACTGACCCTCCACACTGACAGGGTCAGTAATGGAATGTGTCTAACTCTCCACACTGACCCGGTCAGTAATGGAATGTGTCTGACCCTCCACACTGACCCGGTCAGTAATGGAATGTGACTGACCCTCCACACTGACAGGGTCAGTAATGGAATGTGTCTAACTCTCCACACTGACCCAGTCAGTAATTTATGTGACTGACCCTCCACACTGACCCGGTCAGTAATGGAATGTGACTGACCCTCCACACTGACCCGGTCAGTAATGGAATGTGACTGACCCTCCACACTGACCCGGTCAGTAATGGAATGTGACTGACCCTCCACACTGACCCGGTCAGTAATGGAATGTGACTGACCCTCCACACTGACCCGGTCAGTAATGGAATGTGTCTGACCCTCCACACTGACCGGGTCAGTAATGGAATGTGTCTGACCCTCCACACTGACCCGGTCAGTAATGGAATGTGACTGACCCTCCACACTGACCAGGTCAGTAATGGAATCTCTCTGACCCTCCACACTGACCCGGTCAGTAATGGAATGTGTCTGACCCTCCACACTGACCCGGTCAGTAATAGAATGTGACTGACCCTCCAAACTGACCCGGGTCAGTAATGGAATGTGTCTGACCCTCCACACTGACCCGGTCAGTAATGGAATGTGTCTGACCCTCCACACTGACCCGGGTCAGTAATGGAATGTGTCTGACCCTCCACACTGACCCGGTCAGTAATGGAATGTGTCTGACCCTCCACACTGACCGGGTCAGTAATGGAATGTGTCTGACCCTCCACACTGACCCGGTCAGTAATGGAATGTGTCTGACTCTCCACACTGACCGGGTCAGTAATGGAATGTGTCTGACCCTCCACACTGACCCGGTCAGTAATGGAATGTGTCTGACCCTCCACACTGACCGGGTCAGTAATGGAATGTGACTGACCCTCCACACTGACCAGGTCAGTAATGGAATCTCTCTGACCCTCCACACTGACCCGGTCAGTAATGGAATGTGACTGACCCTCCACACTGACCCGGTCAGTAATGGAATGTGTCTGACCCTCCACACTGACCCGGTCAGTAATGGAATGTGACTGACCCTCCACACTGACCGGTCAGTAATGGAATGTGTCTGACTCTCCACACTGACCCGGTCAGTAATGGAATGTGACTGACACTCCACACTGACCCGGTCAGTAATGGAATGTGACTGACCCTCCACACTGACCGGGTCAGTAATTGAATGTGTCTGACCCTCCACACTGACCGGGTCAGTAATGGAATGTGTCTGACTCTCCACACTGACCCGGTCAGTAATGGAATGTGTCTGACCCTCCACACTGACCGGGTCAGTAATGGAATGTGACTGACTCTCCACACTGACCCGGTCAGTAATGGAATGTGACTGACCCTCCACACTGACCCGGTCAGTAATGGAATGTGACTGACCCTCCACACTGACCGGGTCAGTAATGGAATGTGTCTGACCCTCCACACTGCCCGGGTCAGTAATGGAATGTGTCTGACCCTCCGCACTGACCGGGTCAGTAATGGAATGTTTCTGACCCTCCACACTCACCCGGTCAGTAATGGAATGTGTCTGACCCTCCACACTGACCGGGTCAGTAATGGAATGTGTCTGACTCTCCACACTGACCGGGTCAGTAATGGAATGTGACTGACCCTCCACACTGACCCGGTCAGTAATGGAATGTGTCTGACCCTCCACACTGACCGGGTCAGTAATGGAATGTGTCTGACCCTCTGCACTGACCGGGTCAGTAATGGAATGTGTCTGACCCTCCACACTGACCCGGTCAGTAATGGAATGTGTCTGACCCTCCACACTGACCGGGTCAGTAATGGAATGTGTCTAACTCTCCACACTGACCCGGTCAGTAATGGAATGTGTCTGACCCTCCACACTGACCGGGTCAGTAATGGAATGTGTCTGACCCTCCACACTGACCCGGTCAGTAATGGAATGTGTCTGACCCTCCACACTGACCCAGTCAGTAATGGAATGTGTCTGACTCTCCACACTGACCCGGTCAGTAATGGAATGTGTCTGACTCTCCACACTGACCCGGTCAGTAATGGAATGTGACTGACCCTCCACACTGACCCGGTCAGTAATGGAATGTGTCTGACCCTCCACACTGACTGGGTCAGTAATGGAATGTGTCTGACCCACCACACTGACCCGGTCAGTAATGGAATGTGTCTGACCCTCCACACTGACTGGGTCAGTAATGGAATGTGTCTGACCCTCCACACTGACCCGGTCAGTAATGGAATGTGTCTGACCCTCCACACTGACCGGGTCAGTAATGGAATGTGTCTGACCCTCCACACTGACCCGGTCAGTAATGGAATGTGACTGACCCTCCACACTGACCCGGTCAGTAATGGAATGTGTCTGACCCTCCACACTGACCCGGTCAGTAATGGAATGTGACTGACCCTCCACACTGACCGGTCAGTAATGGAATGTGTCTGACTCTCCACACTGACCCGGTCAGTAATGGAATGTGACTGACACTCCACACTGACCCGGTCAGTAATGGAATGTGACTGACCCTCCACACTGACCGGGTCAGTAATGGAATGTGTCTGACCCTCCACACTGACCGGGTCAGTAATGGAATGTGTCTGACTCTCCACACTGACCCGGTCAGTAATGGAATGTGTCTGAACCTCCACACTGACCGGGTCAGTAATGGAATGTGATTGACTCTCCACACTGACCCGGTCAGTAATGGAATGTGACTGACCCTCCACACTGACCCGGTCAGTAATGGAATGTGACTGACCCTCCACACTGACCGGGTCAGTAATGGAATGTGTCTGACCCTCCACACTGCCCGGGTCAGTAATGGAATGTGTCTGACCCTCCGCACTGACCGGGTCAGTAATGGAATGTTTCTGACCCTCCACACTCACCCGGTCAGTAATGGAATGTGTCTGACCCTCCACACTGACCGGGTCAGTAATGGAATGTGTCTGACTCTCCACACTGACCGGGTCAGTAATGGAATGTGACTGACCCTCCACACTGACCCGGTCAGTAATGGAATGTGTCTGACCCTCCACACTGACCGGGTCAGTAATGGAATGTGTCTGACCCTCTGCACTGACCGGGTCAGTAATGGAATGTGTCTGACCCTCCACACTGACCCGGTCAGTAATGGAATGTGTCTGACCCTCTGCACTGACCGGGTCAGTAATGGAATGTGTCTGACCCTCCACACTGACCGGGTCAGTAATGGAATGTGTCTAACTCTCCACACTGACCCGGTCAGTAATGGAATGTGTCTGACCCTCCACACTGACCGGGTCAGTAATGGAATGTGTCTGACCCTCCACACTGACCCGGTCAGTAATGGAATGTGTCTGACCCTCCACACTGACCCAGTCAGTAATGGAATGTGACTGACCCTCCACACTGACCCGGTCAGTAATGGAATGTGTCTGACTCTCCACACTGACCCGGTCAGTAATGGAATGTGTCTGACTCTCCACACTGACCCGGTCAGTAATGGAATGTGACTGACCCTCCACACTGACCCGGTCAGTAATGGAATGTGTCTGACCCTCTGCACTGACTGGGTCAGTAATGGAATGTGTCTGACCCACCACACTGACCCGGTCAGTAATGGAATGTGTCTGACCCTCCACACTGACTGGGTCAGTAATGGAATGTGTCTGACCCTCCACACTGACCCGGTCAGTAATGGAATGTGTCTGACCCTCCACACTGACCGGGTCAGTAATGGAATGTGTCTGACCCTCCACACTGACTGGGTCAGTAATGGAATGTGACTGACCCTCCACACTGACCCGGTCAGTAATGGAATGTGTCTGACCCTCCACACTGACCCGGTCAGTAATGGAATGTAACAGCTGAAACTAGTTTCACTGAGGGATCTGTGTGCCAATGGCTCTGCCTGTCTGTCTGACCCAGTGACTCTCTTGGGGACTGAGAGCTCAGTTTGTTAGTTCAAACACCAGGGGGTGACAAAGCCATGTGTTTGGTTGTTCTTGGTGTCCTGCAGTAATCCTCTCCATTTCTCTAGGATTCCGCACATTCAGGGGCTCTGCCGGCGCCGGAGTTTTTGGCGCCGCACCAGCCAGCGCGGAAGGGCGTCGCGCCACGCCAACCATCGCCGAAGGGCCTCTGCCGGCCGGAACCAGTTAGCGCATGCGGGAGAGCGCCAGCGTGTGCTGGCGTCATCCCAGCGCATGTGCAGGGGGATTCTCCTCCGCACCGGCCATGGTGGAGGTTGACAGCAGCCGGTGCGGAGGGAATGAGTGACCCCACGGCACAGGCCTGCCCGCGGATCGGTGGGCCTCGATCGCGGGCCAGGCAACCCTGGGGGCACCACCCCGAGGACCCCGGAGGCCGCCCGCAGAGCCAGGTCCCGCCGGCGGGACCCGCCGAAAACGGGCGGCTACTCTGCCCATCGCGGGCCGGAAAATCTCCGGGGTGCCCCACTGCCAGCAGCCGCCGACCGACGCACCACAATTCCCGCCCCCGCCGAAACCCCAGCGCCGGAGAATTCGACAGCTGGCGGGGGCAGGATTTGCGCCGCCCCCGGCAATTCTCCGACCCGGCGGGGGTGGTCGGAGAATCCTGCCCATGGGGTCACTGATTTAAAACAGGGAATTTTTTTGAAGGAAGGTGAATCTCTGGAACTCTTCCTCAAAAGGCAGTGGAAACGAGAATCCTTGAATATTTGTAAGGTAGAGCCAGATAGATTCTTGATTAACAAGGGGGTGAATAGGGCAGATGGTGGCGCAATGGTTAGCATTGCTGCCTTACGGCGCCGATGTCCCAGGTTCGATTCTGGGTCACTGTCTGTGTGGAGTTTGCACGTTCTCCCCGTGTTTGTCTGGGTTTCAGGCCACAACACAAAGATGTTCAGGTTATGTGGATTGGCCCCGCTAAATTGCCCTGAATTGGGAAAAATGAATCGGGTACAAACAAAAAACAACGGGGTGAACAGCTATTGGGGGTCGGCGGGAATGTGGGGTTGAGGTTACAATCGGATCAGACATGGCCTTATTGAATGGCGGATCAGGCTTGAGGGGCAGAGTGGCCTACTCCTGCTCCTAGTTTGTATGTTTCCATATCGGTATCAATAATATGGAAACCAGAGCTGTAAGAGATAAAAAGTGCCCCCTTTTTAAAAGGGATAAACAAAAAACAGAATTATTAGTAAAACAAAGTTAGCCTCTCGACTGAATGTAAACTTTCCAAGTACTAATGGTGTGGAAGGTCTCACGCATACCAGCGGACAATGCCTTTTCCCGCTCCAGAGTACAGGCAGGCCAAATGACCTCCTCGACTGCACACAGCGGGGCCTGAGAGAGATCCCCATATTCAAGCCAGGAAACATCCTACACGGCATTTTCCAACCTAACCCACCCCCCCACCACCCCCCGCCACTCGATGTGATCAAGATCAGGATCCTGGGACAGACATGCAGCTCGTGGAGAAACATCTTCGATTATTCTAAGACGATGCAAACTCTCACAGACTGTGTAAATATTAAACACAACCTCCTCCAGGCACCAGAAATGGAGAGGATTACTGCAGGACACCAAGAACAACCAAACACATGGCTTTGTCACCCCCTGGTGTTTGAACTAACAAACTGAGCTCTCCAATAGAGTCAATGGGTCAGACAGACAGACAGAGCCATTGGCACACAGATCCCTCAGTGAAACTACAGTTTCAGCTGTTACGGTATCCGCTGTCTGTTACACATGATTTACCTGTTTCCCTGTTATACCTGCAGCTTCCATCACACTCAGGGATGGAGGACGATTGAACACGAGCTGCAGCTCAATTTCTCTGTCAAATCTACAGCAAGGTAGGGCAGCACGGTGGCCTAGTGGTTAGCACAACCGCCTCACGGCGCTGAGGTCCCAGGTTCGATCCCGGCTCTGGGTCACTGTCCGTGTGGAGTTTGCACATTCTCCCCGTGTCTGCGTGGGTTTCGCCCCCACAACCCAAAAAATGTGCAGAGTAGGTGGATTGACCACGCTAAATTTCCCCTTAATTGGAAAAAATAATTGGGTACTCTAAATTTTAAAAAAAAGAAAAAAAAAAAAAAAATCTACAGCAAGGTTATCAAGTCTCACTGCATCATCCCTCATGTACCCATCAACATTACTAAGGTTAGAAATAAAACAGTGTGACACTGAAAACAATTGCAGTCTGCAGAGACCGACACATTCCATTACTGACCGGGTCAGTGTGGAGGGTCAGACACATTCCATTACTGACCGGGTCAGTGTGGAGAGTCAGACACATTCCATTACTGACCGGGTCAGTGTGGAGGGTCAGTCACATTCCATTACTGACCCGGTCAGTGTGGAGGGTCAGTCACAATCCATTAGTGACCGGGTGAGTGTGGAGGGTCAGACACATTCCATTACTGACCGGGTCAGTGTGGAGGGTCAGACACATTCCATTACTGACCTGGTCAGTGTGGAGGGTCAGTCACATTCCATTACTGACCGGGTCAGTGTGGAGGGTCAGTCACAATCCATTAGTGACCGGGTGAGTGTGGAGGGTCAGACACATTCCATTACTGACCCGGTCAGTGTGGAGGGTCAGTCACATTCCATTACTGACCCGGTCAGTGTGGAGGGTCAGACACATTCCATTACTGACCGGGTCAGTGTGGAGGGTCCGACACATTCCATTACTGACCGGGTCAGTGTGGAGGGTCAGTCACATTCCATTACTGACCGGGTCAGTGTGGAGGGTCAGACACATTCCATTACTGACCCGGTCAGTGTGGAGGGTCAGTCACATTCCATTACTGACCCGGTCAGTGTGGAGGGTCAGACACATTCCATTACTGACCGGGTCAGTGTGGAGGGTCAGACACATTCCATTACTGACCCGGTCAGTGTGGAGGGTCAGTCACATTCCATTACTGACCGGGTCAGTGTGGAGGGTCAGACACATTCCATTACTGACCGGGTCAGTGTGGAGGGTCAGTCACATTCCATTACTGACCGGGTCAGTGTGGAGGGTCAGTCACATTCCATTACTGACCGGGTCAGTGTGGAGGGTCAGTCACATTCCTTTACTGACCCGGTCAGTGTGGAGGGTCAGACACATTCCATTACTGACCGGGTCAGTGTGGAGGGTCAGTCACATTCCATTACAGACCGGGTCAGTGTGGAGGGTCAGTCACATTCCATTGCTGACCGGGTCTGTGTGGAGGGTCAGACACATTCCATTACTGACCGGGTCAGTGTGGAGGGTCAGACACATTCCATTACTGACCGGGTCAGTGTGGAGGGTCAGACACATTCCATTACTGACCGGGTCAGTGTGGAGGGTCAGACACATTCCATTACTGACCGGGTCAGTGTGGAGGGTCAGACACATTCCATTACTGACCGGGTCAGTGTGGAGGGTCAGACACATTCCATTACTGACCGGGTCAGTGTGGAGGGTCAGTCACATTCCATGTCTCCGGCGTGACGGAGGGTCCCGGAGTAGGGGAGTGGCGCCAACCACTCAGGGGTCGTGCCTCCCCAAAGGTGGGGAATTCTCCCCACCTTTGGGGGCTAGCCCCGCGCTGGAGCGGTTTGCACCAGAAGACTGGTGCAAACACCCAGCGCCCCCGCCAGCAGGGCTGGCCGAAACGCTTTCGCCGGTCGGCGCATGCGCCGGCAGTGACGTCAGCGGCAGCTGGCCGTTGACGTCACTGCCGGCGCATGCACGATGTGATGTTCCCTTCCGCCTCCGCCATGGCGGAGGCCGTGGCGGTCGCGGAGGAACATAGTGCACCCAGGGCACTGGCCCGGCCCCTGACCGGGGGGCCCCGATCGCGGGCCGGGCCACCGTGGGGGCACCCCCTGGGGTCCGATCGCCCCCCCGCCCCCCCAGCACCCCGGGGGCCTCCTCGCGCCGCTGAGCCCGCCGTTCCAGAGGTGGTTCAAACCTCAGCGGCGTGAGAGGCCTCCCAGCGGCGGGACCTCGGCCCATCCGGGCTGGAGAATCACCGCAGGGGCCTCTCCGATCGGAGTGGCGAGATTCCTGCCACCGTCACTTCCCGGGTGGCGGAGAATCTCTGCCACGGCGGGGGCGGGATTTTAGGCGGCCCCAGGTGATTCTCCGACCTTGCTGGGGGTCGGAGAATTTCACCCAAGATTTATTGAATGATCCCAGAACAGAGAGACAGCATAATTAGCCTCTATCGCCCAGAGCTCTGCTGACACCCCTACAGAAGCTCTGAACTCAAAAATGAACAATGGGCACTATTCCGACCACGTGCAGAATGGGCCACATGACACACTCTGACTGGCATGGTTTTAACATGACTCTAACATTCGTGAGAGGGAAGCATGTAGACCATTTAGTTTGCACCATGATGCGACCATCAATTCATTCGGAGACTCGTGTCGAAGTAAATAGTGGTTTTAATCAGCTTACAACTTTGCCTGCCTGCGACCGGTACAATACTGAAGGCGGTCCCGCAGGTCTGCTGCTCTTATAGGGAAGGGGGTACGCATCAAAGTGCGTGAACCGGTTAATGGTCTGGCTGTAATCAACCACCATCCGGTTCTTTTCCCTGGTCTTGACGACCACCACCTGAGCTCTCCAGGGGCTATTGCTGGCTTTTATGACTCCTTCCCGCAAGAGACGCCAGAACTCGGACCCAATAAATGCCCTGTCCTGCAGACTATACCTCCTGCTTCGAGTGGCTACTGGCTTTCAGTCCGCGGTGAGGTTAGCGAAGAGGGGAGGGGGGTCGATTTTTAGTGTTGCGAGGCTGCATATAGTGAGCGGGGGCAGGGGTCTGCCAAAACTAAGAGTTAGGCTCCTGAGATTGCACTGAAAATCGAGTCCTAAGAGGAGAGGGGCGCAGAGGTCTGGGAGGACGTACAATTGAAAATTAGTATACTCGGCGCCCTGTATCGTTAAGGTTGCAGTCGTGCAGCCTTGGATTTGTACTGAGTGCGACCCAGAGGCGATGGAGATTGTTTGTTGCGTCGGGAATATCGGGAGCGAACAGCGTCTTACCAGATCCGGGTGGACAAAGCTCTCGGTGTCTCCCGGAGTCGAACAGGCAAGGTGTCTCGTATCCGTTAACCCGGACGGCCATCATGGAGCGCTTGAGGTGCTTGGGTCTTGACTGGTCCAAGGTGACTGCACTGAGTTAGGGGTAGTCGGCGGCGTGGTCGGCGGTGCTGGTTCAGCCCCGCGATGACTGCCCGTGCAGGTCGTATGCGTCGAGCGGCGTAGCGGGTGATGGGCAAGATGGCGGCCCCCGTTGATCGCACATGACGGGCGGCGAGGGAGATGGCGCCAAAGATGGCGGCCGCCGTTGAGCGCACGTGGCGGGCGGTGAAGGAGATGGCGCCCAAGATGGCGGCCCCCATGGATCGCATGTGGCTGGCCGCGTGGGGGAGGATGGCCAACGTGGCGTCCCCAATGAGCCGCACGTGTTGTGCGGAGTCGGGGTCGGCAGACACGCTGCCACATTACGGGGTCTGCGGGCCTGAGAGTCGGTGGATCGAGTTTGTCTATTCGAGTTCGAGTGTTTAGGCTTGGCCAGGCAGACCTTTGCGAAGTGTCCTTTTCGCCCGCAGCTGCTGCAGTTTGCGTTGCGGGCCGGGCATTGTTGCCGGGGGTGTTGGGGGCTGGCCGACAAATGGCAAGATAGCCCCCCCGTGGTGGGCAGGCGGCCGCGCGGCACAGGCCTGGGGTAGTCTCTGGTCGGGGGCCCATGAGGGAGTCGCGTGATCGGCTGGGAACGCAGTGAGACTCTGAAGAGCGACCTCCAGCGAGGTCACCAGGTTTACCGTGTCCTCCAGGTCCTTTTTCGAGCAGGCACTGCCTCACATATTTCAATCAGACCCCCGCAATGTAAACGTCTCCGATGGCGAGTTCCATGTGCTGAGTGGCTGTAACGGCCTGATAGTTACAGTCGCGCGTGAGGGCTTTGAGGTCGCACAGATAGTCATCTAGCGACTCTCCGGGGCTCTGGCGGCGAGTAGTGAAGATATGTCACGCGTAGACTTCATTCACAGGCTGCATGTAGATGCGTTCGAGTAAAGCGAGGGCCTCTGTATAGGAGGTGGTTTCGTTGAGTTGGGCAGAAATGCGATGGCTCACCCGGGCGTGGAGAAGACTCAATTTCTGTTCGTCCGTGACGGAAGATGTCGCCGTCGCGGCCAGGTAGGCCTCGAAACACCGAAGCCAATGTGAAAAAAGTTATTTTGCCTCCGCGGCCTGTGGATCGAGTTCCAGTCTGTCAGGTTTGAGGGCTGACTCCATAATAGTTCTCTAAGCTGATTAAATTGAAGCAACCATCAATTCACTCGGAGACTCGAGTCGAGTAAACAGTGGTTTTAATCAGCTTACAACTTTGCCTGCCTGCGACTGGTACATTACTGAAGGCGGTCCCGCAGGTCAGCTGCTCTTATACTTCCTATAAGGGGCGGGGCCATGGGCAGAGCCCGTACATGCTCCACATCTCCCCCTGTGGGTGAAGCCACACAGTGGCCCATAGATGGAGCCCACAGGGTTAATAGCATGGTATAATGCAACACAGTATACTGGTGAATTAATAGTACATTCACCACACGCCATAAAACAGCCTTTAACATTGATCTGATACTTGGTTATATTCCCATCACTGACAGCTGCTTGAGGGACCCCCCATCCACCACAAATACTGTTGAAAGGGACTTTAGTTGTTTGGTGAAGCTTGATATTTTCATGGAGTGGTGCTGGATCTTGATGAGGAGTTCAGATATGTTGTTTCGCCTGCTTCAATAATGGGACGACAGTGACAGTTCCTCATGGGCTGTCCAGCATGATGGAGAGATGGAGCAGAGGCAGCATAGAGGAGAAGCTGTGCCCAGAGATGGGGTGAAGAGGGAGGTGTAATGTTCTTGTTAGATGGCCTTATTTATTACAAGAACACTTGTCGTTAAAGCTGTAAATGATTTATTAACATTAAGTGTGGGTAAACTATATAACCAGAGAACAGATGAAAAACAGTAAATCAATCACAAGCAACCTTCTCTCTTCAACTTCCTCTCGCGAGTCTGAGGGGCCAACTGACTTTAACATTCACTTATATACCAGTGAGACTCCCAGTGGTCGGTCAGTGTATTACAACACAACCCTGATATCAGTACAGGAAGCCGAGGCCACTGAGAATCTTCGGAAGCATCACCCATCTCGTCTCAGCCAGGAGCAGTGAACAGTGAGCAGCGTCTCAGGTTTCACTAAGGAGATGCTCTCTGAACTGTGCCACCTCCTAGAACCCAACTGCCAACCTCAGAGTCGGGTGAAGACTGCACTGCCTGAGGCAATGTTACTGTTGCCCTAAATTTCTATGCAGCACGGTAACACAGTGGTTAGCACTGTTGCTTCACAGCTCCAGGTTCGATTCCCGGCCTGGGGCACTGTCTGTGCGGAGTCCGCACGTTCTCCCTGTGTCTGCGTGGGTTACCTCCGGGCGCTCCGGTTTCCTCCCACAAGTCCTGAAAGACGTGCTGTTTTGTAATTTGGACATTCTGAATTCTCCCTCTGTGTACCGGAATGTGGCGACTCGGGTTTCACAGTAACTTCATTGCAGTGTTAATGTAAGCCCACTTGTGACAATAATGATTATTATTATTACCAAGAGATCCTTCCTGGCAGGCTCAGGTGACATTAGCAGCATCACGGAGCTGTCTGCCCATTACTGTCTCAGTGAAGCAATAGAGATACTGGGCGTGATTTAACGAAGAAAACCAGAGTCCCATTTTAGGTGTGTTTCGCGGGGTGTTTACCGGTGCTTGCAGCAGCGAGAATGATTCCTCGAATAAACGGGGCTCTGTTTTTCTGGCCTCGGTGAGGAATTCTCCGTGAAGCCACACATCAACTCATTCCCTGGAGCTCAGCTCGTCAGTGCAGGAGGAGATCGGGGTGCCATTTTTAAAAAGCACCTGATCTCTCGACACACCTCCGGACCCACTCAATGCTCCAACTTACCCATTAGGGGGGTCCTTGAGCGCCCCCTCACCCCACCTTACAAGAGTAGGGCACTGCCAGACCCGTTCCCCAGCACGGGAAAATTGGTGCCCAAGCACCGTGGCATTGCCAGCATCACAGCGCAGGCCGTGACAATGGCGGTCGGTGCCTGGACACTACCCCAGTCCCACAGGGATGTCACTCCTGCGCCCCATCACCCCTCCCCCCAGCCCTGGAAGAGCCCCCAATTCCAGCCAGCCAGGCCAGTAATCAGGCCAGTGGCCCACTGTTGCACCTCTCCATGACCGACCTTCTCTCTCTCGCTCATCAACCATGGAGCCGGTTTCCCGATTTTAAAAAGCACAAGTGAAACTCGCCGTCGGGAATTTATCCCACTCGAGGCGGAGAATCGCTATCGCCCTGGAGAATACTGGGTCAGGTCCGCCAATGATATGCCAATGGCATTTGCCGTATGTGCGTTCTGGAACGCATTTACGCCGCTGTCGAGGAACTGAAGAATTGAGATTCCGCGTGAAACCCGTCACGATTTTGGTGTCAAAACCGATTCTCCTCCCAATTGTGTTTCCCGATTCCGGTGTCGGCCATTGGAGAATCCCGGCCCTGTGTTTGTTGCCCTGGCTTTTCTCTGGCCAGTAAAGTGTCTTCTCCTTCTACACAGGGGCTGCAATCGAATGGCGTTGTGGCACCTGACTTGACGAGGCCGCACCCTACTGACCACCCAGTTTGGCCTTGGTTCTGCAGAGTGACATCGGCCATCTGGGTGCCCCCACCCCCATATCCTACCTGACGCCATACCACCCCACCAACCAGGACAGCATCAAGTGGCCCGCCCAAGGGCAACAGCCACAGTAGCCCCTACAAGGGGGTGCTGGATGTTGCCTGCGGAGTGCACCGCAGGCATGGGCAGTGCCAGCCAATGGTACCTATGGCAGCAGAGTACGCACCATGCTAATATGTTGGCCTTTCAACCCTTGCAGACAATGGATATTAGAATACATCCAGCAATGGTGGCCTTCCTCCTAGTCGCCGCAGCCCTGGGGGATGCACTGCGGCTGTACGAGCGGACGCTGCTCCAGGAGTAGGAAGCTGCAGCAGCGGAGCCTGCCCAGAGGAACAGGAAGCAGCTGCTGAGGAGGGAGAGCCGGCTGCCCAATAGGCCAAGGAGGAGGAGGTGGTTAAGAGGCACCGCATGATGCCCCGTGTGTACTGGCAGTGCCTGTCATTCTAGGACCTACTGGACTGGCATGCCATCGAAGACTCTGGCTGAGCAGGGAGACAGTGCGACATATCTGCCAGATGATGGCACACTTGACATCTCGGGGAAATGGAGGAGGACCCTCTTCTCCTGGTGGCCGTCAAGGTGACTGTCGCCCTGAACCTTTACTTCGTGGGGTCCTTCCAGGCGTTGAGTGGAGACCTGTCCAGAATCTCACAGAGCTTGCAGCACAGGTCCATCTGTGCCATCACGGAGGCCTATATGCCCAGGCGGATCAATACATCCATTTCAATGTGGACCGATGCTCGGGCAGCGGGGTTTGCCGCCATCACAGACATGCCCCGGGTCCAGGGGGTGATCAGTGGGATGCATGTCACCCGACAAGCACCTGCAGATGACAAACGGTAAGGAGTTCCACTCGATAAACGTGCAGCTGGTGTGAGGCCATCAGATGTACATCATGCACGTCTTCACCCGCTACATGGGCAGTGTGCACGACACCTTCATCCGGGCACACTCGATGATTCACGGCCTTTACGAGGCACATTCCCAACTGGTGGCTTGGCTCCTGGGTGACAGGGGCTATCTGCTGAGGTCGTGACTGATGACGCCTATCCGGAGGCCACAGACTGACAGGGAGGCCCGTTACAACAAAGCCCATGCAGCGACCCGAGCTGTGATCGATCATGGCTTCCTGATCATGCGGTTCAGGTGCCTGCACTGCTCTGTAGGGGCCCTCCAGTACGTGGCCAGGAGGGTAGCCTGCATCGTGGTGGCCGGCTGTGTCCTTCACAACATCGCACAGCAGAGGGGCTGGAGGAGGAGGATAAATCTCCGACTTCGCCTGACGAGGAGGATGTGGGGGGAGGGGGAGGATTGGCAGGACACGGGGCTGTCCAAACCTGAGCCAAGCCCACCTCCAAAGTATGTCCATTTGCCCCACCACCCACCCACCAGCGCCCCCTCTGCGGCCAGCCCAGGCCAGCCCAGGCCTCACACCATTCTGACAGAGTACCGAGGCAGGTTGAAACATTGTGCACAGGTGTGAAAATGTATATGCAGATATGTGCCCGAGCTCCTATAACTAAACTGTGCCCTGCACCCGTGCCAACTTAACTGGTGTCTACTTTTCCGGCCTTACGGACTCTAACGTCACACTGAGGTGATTCCCCAGGCGGTACAGCAGTAGTGGAGGGGGCCTGCTGTGACTCCTGCCCTGCGACAAGGGTCCCCTTTGATGTGTATCTCTGGAACGACCCAACCTGGATGGGCCCGGCCGCTGCTCGGTTGTCCCGGGTGGTGTGGCGTCGCTCTGTTCTGTCCACTGCTCACCAGATGCACCAGGGATAGGAGGGGGAGAGTCCGAGGTGCTGCGGTGTTCTGGCATCTCCCCTGCGGGAGTCACCAGCACGGCTTCCATCACCTCCTCCTCTCTTGGGAGCCTGATGGCCCCCCGGGCTACTCCATGGGATGGAGTTGCGAGTGGAGCCATACCCTGAGGCCTCCCAGCCACCTGGCACTACCAGTCCTGGAGGCCCGCTTTGATCTCGACCAAGGTCTGCCTGCTTGTGGCCATGGAGCACAGGGAGTGGACCATCCCCGTCTGGGACTGCACCACATCTCGCTGTGACTCTGTCACCACCCTCTGGGTGTCTGTAACATCAGCCAGTGACTGAGCCATCTCCCTCTGGGACTGGGCCACCTCCCTCTGGGACTGGGCCCCCTCCCTCTGGGACTGGGCCCCCTCCCTCTGTGACTGGGCCACCTCCCTCTGGGACTTGGCCATACCGCCCAGTGTATGCGCAACGCCGGCCAGCACCTGGGCAATGCCGCTGATGTTTCTAGCCATGGCCTGCTGTGACTGGGTCAAGCTGAGGAGCATCGCAGCAATGTCCAGGTGGCTCTGGCACATGGCTGCCTGTGAGAGAGCAGCCCTGTCCTGGGCCTCGGACACCGCCTGTACAGAATGCCCCAGGCCTTGGACACACTGATCCATAACCAAAACTGTCGCCCCCAATGCCTCCACCGCGGACAACACCATTGCAGTGTTGGCCTGGGTGGCACGCATGGCTGGCACCACACCCTGGTCCTGCACGTGGATGGACTCTTCCACCTGCCCCTGCAGGTGCTGGATGCCCGCCATCATCCGCTCTTGTAGTCCCTGGCTGTCTGACTGCATCTGCACTGTGGCTGGGACTGGATGTTCCAGACACCCGGTACCTGTCTGGGTGGTAGATGGTTCCTGGGGCCGGACTGCCCTCCGAGTGTCTGGCCCCCTCGGCTGCCGCTACCTCCATCAGCTGTACCAGATGCGACATGTGGTGAGCACCAGATAGTGTCCCAGTAGCCTGCTCACTAATGTGCCAACTGAGGTGATGGTCTCTGGGATGGTGGAGAGTGTTGGAGACAGCTGTGACGGAAAGTCTGTGTCCTCCTCCGGCCCGAGCTCCAGGGTGTCCTGAGTCTCGGGCAGAGGGCTGGTGTTCGGTCTGCTCTCCCCGTCAGTGCTCGGCTGTCTGGGGGGCACTGACTCTGGCTCTGGCTGGGAGACGGAGAATCAGAATGGACCGGCCCCATCTCCGGCAGGCCCCGTAAGACACAAGACGACATGTATGGTTAGACAGTGGGCCGGAGGGTCGGGGCAGTGGGGGTGAGGGTGCGGGGGTGAGGGGAATGAGGGGGGTGATGGGGTGGGGGGGTGAGGGAGTGAGGGGGTGAGGGGTGGGTCGAGTGCCAGGGGCACGGAGCTGCCGACTCATCTGGCTGCCCTGGGGAGGTCATGGAGTTTATTCTGCACTGCATGCCAGTCCGGGCGACATTGCCCACGGCGCTGACCACTACTCCCACCTGCGCCCAGGCCTTCCTCCCGGACTGGGATATAGGGTCATCTGTCTCTCCTCCACGGTGTCCAGGAGGATGTCCAGCTCAGCGCCCCTGAACCGTGGCGCTGCTCTCCTTCCAGCCATCTTGCTGACTGGGACGGTGTGTGTGGGGTGATGGATCGTTTTAGTGTGTCTACGGCGTGTGAGCCTCATGTGCACCAATGACAGACCCGGAGAATCCGGCACCGTTGTCCATGGAATTGACTGTGTTCCACGTGGTGACGGTGCTAGCCCATTTAAAGTAGCTGAATCGGTGCAGCTGTTGCACCGTTTTATCTGTCGTAAAACACCACACTTCCTCCGCTGGCGTCAACACCTAGCCTCAGAAATGGAGAATCCAGCCCGTTGTGTCTAGGTTAAGAGCTCTGAAGTTCCAAAGAACAAGCCACTGCCTGCGACTACCCCCGACCCAGGCAGCCACCCTCCCAGCAAACCTGACCATTTTCAATGGTTTTTCAGTGTTCTTTGAGCCTCCTGCTCCCCCTCTGTAGCCTTGGCGCCCAGTCCATGTTTGTAAACACTTCTAGTAATTCATTCCTGCGAGCCGCCTGCCTGAGAGTAGGGGAACAGCGGGGAAGGGCAGAGCATACTGTGTCCAACCCACTAATCATATTTAAATGTATACAAATGCCGGTTCTGCATGCCACCGCTGGGGCTGGGTGCAAACCTTCATTCGCGCATGACCCCCGATTCTCCGCCCGATTGTGATTTGTGTTCCCGGTGTCGCGAGGTGGAGAATCCAGCGGCTGGCCATCACAGTTCCCCAGTGTTACAGCTAGTCCAGTAGCTGCAGCATGGCTGCTTGGTGGATGCCCATGGACAGCACTGAACCTAGAAGATCCAGCTTTGGACTGCAACACTGGGCTTGACTGGCAAGAGAACTGGCAGAGCATCAGTGGTGGGAGTGTGACTGTGAGAGGACAGCAGGTCTGTGCTCCATGGGGCCACTGCAACTCTCCCGGGGTGGCAGCTCAGTGGTCCTAGTAATCTATTGGAGATTCAGAATCATGAAGGCAGATCGAACCTGCAAGACAGCGAGCAGAGATCTCATGATATCTCACTGAGGTACCGCCTGGTTTCTGCCTGTGTCGCATTGGAAACGGCGACATTGGACTGCAAGTGTTGTCATGGAGATGGTTGCCATTTTCATGCTGAAAAGAATGGGCTCCAAGTACTGCACAAAAAACTGGAGCCTAATCCCTTCTTGCTCCTTGACTGTGACAAGAGGTTGTCTGGAAGGTCTGTCAACGCACCAACATCTCAGTCTCTATACTTCTTAGCATTTTCCTTATCTCACTGAAGTCCTTAGCAGCAGAACTCACCTGTGACCGTACCCCTCAGTGAGCTGACACACAGACTCTCTATGCTCCCAGGCATGGCTCCAGTCCACTTGTACCTGGTGACTCAGCAGTTCCATGTGCTGACTGAAAGACCTGTGCAGTGTCATTATGTGAACTGGTTGTAGAGAGTGTCAGACCAAGATTGTTCATCTTTATGACGAGGCTGCCCTCACTGGCCCCTTGACAGTTTTTGGATATCTGAAAGCAAAAATTCAGAAGAGGACAGTGGGAGTTAGGGAAGTGAGAGTGGGAAAGAAGTCCAGGATCACACCACATAGAGCTTACTCTTCATGCAGAGAGCAGAATGATGGTGAAATGGCATTTGAGAAGGAGTATAAAGCAGAAACATTCTATTATCCTGAATATTCTTGGCAATGCCAGACACAACAGGACTCTGTCACAGCTGATTCCAGGATACTGAGCAATCTCCTCTCCAGAGAGTTCACTTAATGGAGGTATGCCTGTTCTCCCTTCCTCAACAGCACCCTATTCCCTGTGGCTATGTGCTATATTGTTCTGTAGCAGCAAAAGAAGAATGTCAGTGGCAGTATTACAATGGGTTTGGGTGATATGCCTGTCAGGCTGAAAAAGCTGGAGGTGTATAGAAACAGTGAGTGAGACTCACAGCTTTGGAAAGTGTGTGGCAGGTCAGGTGAATAGCTGAAGATTGGAAATGAGCCTTGATTCCTGGTGGGTGGGTGACGGACTGTGCTGCTGAGCAGCTTGGGATAGAGGACGTGCATGTTGTTAAAGATTCATTCACATACCTTCACCCCACCTGTGACAAGTCATTGAACTTTTTATGGCACTGCAGCCAGGCGATTGAGACCAGCCTCTGGCGCGAACTTCCCTGTCTACCTGCTCCCATTCACTTTGCAGCAGTTTCTAGCGGGTCTCCTGTGGAAACAGGGCCTTTCTTCCTTTCCATACCCATCAAAAATGTCACCATCTCCACATCAGAAGACCTGGGAGGCCTCTTTCACTCTCTGCCTGGTGCTTCATTTTCTGTGCTGTATCCTTCAACATGCCAGAGGCAGTTACACAAACTTCTGTTGCATGAATATTTCATTCCATCTTTCCTGGGTTGTGTGCATCGCTGGCAAGGCCATCCCAAATTTATTGCCCATTCCTAATTGTTCTGAAGAAGGTGGTGATGAGTCATCTTTTTGACCTGCTGCAGTCCATGTGGGGCAGGTGAAGGAATGGTGACATAGTTGCAGGTCAGACTGGTGAGTGGCTTGGAGAGGAATGTCCAGGAGGTGGCGCTCCCATGCTGCCCATATCCTTCTATGATGTGGAGATGCCGGCGTTGGACTGGGGTGAGCACAGTAAGAAGTCTTACAACACCAGGTTAAAGTCCAACAGGTTTGTTTCAAACACGAGCTTTCGGAGCACGGCTCCTTCTTCAGGTGAATGGAAAGGCTTGTTCCAGAAATGTTTATATAGACACAGTCAGAGATGCCCCGGAATGCGAGCACCTGCAGGCAATCAAATCATCAAAGATGCAGAGAGAGAGATAACTCCAGGTTAAAGAGGTGTGAATTGTCCCAAGCCAGTTCAGTCGGTAGGCCTCTGCAAGTCCAGGCTTGTTGGTGGGGGCCGAATGTAATGCGACATGAATCCCAGATCCCGGTTGAGTCCGCATTCATGCGTGCGGAACTTAGCTATAAGTTTTTGCTCAGCAATTTTGCGTTGTCGCGTCTCCTGAAGGCCTCCTTGTAGAATGCTGACCCGGAGATCAGAGGCTGAATGTCCTTGACTGCTGAAGTGTTCCCCAACTGGAAGGGAACAGTCCTGCCTGTTGATAGTCGCACGATGCCCGTTTATTCGAGGTACCTCATACGCTGCAGGAAAGGATGTCCCGAAGCGTGGTACATTGGCGAGACCATGCAGACACTGCGACAACGAATAAACGGGCATCGTGCGACTATCAACAGGCAGGACTGTTCCCTTCCAGTTGGGGGGACACTTCAGCAGTCAAGGACATTCAGCCTCTGATCTCCGGGTCAGCATTCTACAAGGAGGCCTTCAGGAGACGCGACAACGCAAAATTGCTGAGCAAAAACTTATAGCTAAGTTCCGCACGCATGAATGCGGACTCAACCGGGATCTGGGATTCATGTCGCATTACATTCGGCCCCCACCAACAAGCCTGGACTTGCAGAGGCCTACCGACTGAACTGGCTTGGGACAATTCACACCTCTTTAACCTGGAGTTATCTCTCTCTCTGCATCTTTGATGATTTGATTGCCTGCAGGTGCTCGCATTCCGGGGCATCTCTGACTGTGTCTATATAAACATTTCTGAACAAGCCTTTCCATTCACCTGAAGAAGGAGCCGTGCTCCGAAAGCTCGTGTTTGAAACAAACCTGTTGGACTTTAACCTGGTGTTGTAAGACTTCTTACCATATCCTTCTAGATATGGCTTCCCTCATTCCCATTGACTCCGGTTGGCTCGGACTTCCTGATGCCACACTTTGTCTTTTTTATTCGGGTATTTGCAATTTTTATAAAAATAACAATAACAGCGACATAAACATGGCACAATAAACATTTCCACCCCCATCACAATCTTCACACCCCCAACAATAAAAACAAGAGTCTGGCCCTTCACCAACCCCCCCCCCCACCCACCTTTTTGAATTATGCTTCTGCTGACATTTTGGGCGGAATTCTCCGCAACGGCTGATGCCGTTGTGAAACCCGGAGTGTTTCACGATGGTGTCGGAGGCCGCTCCTCGCCCCCTATTCTCCCCCCCCCCCAGGGGGCTAGGAGCGGCGGCGGCGCCTAAGTGACGTCAGCCGCGCATGCGCAGGTTGGCCGGCTCCAACCCGCAAAAGTGTTGTTGCCGTCTTCCCCTCCGCTGCCCCACAAGACGTGGCGGCTTGACCTTGCGGGGAGGCGGAGGGGAAAGAGTGCGTCTCTTAGAGACGCTGGCCCGATGATTGGTGGGCACCGATCGCGGGCCAGTCCCCTCCCGAGCACGGCCGTGGTGCTCGATCCCCTCTCCGCCCCCCACAGGCCCCACACTTACCTGTCGCGCGCTGTTCACGCCAGCAGCGACCAAGTGTGGCTACCGCCGGCGTTAACCCGTCTGGGTCGTCGGGCCGCTCGGCCTATCCGGGCCGGAGAATCGCCGGTCGCCGGGAAAAACGGGGAGCGCCAATTCTCCGAGCGGGTGTGGGAGAATCGCGGGGGGTGCCAGAGCGGCCCTCCCGCGATTCTCCTACCCGACATGGGGAGCGGAGAATCGCACCCTTTAATTTTCCCCGAGAAAGTCGACGAATGGCTGCCACCTCCGGACAAACTCTACCATTGACCCTCTTAAGGCGAACTTTATTTTCTCGAGACTGAGAAACCCAACCATGTCACTAACCCAGGTCTGTACACTCGGGGGCTTCGAGTCCCTCCATCATTACAAGATTTGTCTCTGGGCTACCAGGGAGGCAAAGGATAAAACATCAGCCTCTTTTACCCCCTGAACTCCTGGCTCTTCCGACACTCCAAAGATCGCCACCTCCGGATTCGGCGCCACCTGTGTTTTGAGTACCGTGGACATTGCCTCAGCGAAACCCTGCCAAACCCCTCTAAGCTTCGGGCATGCCCAAAACATGTGGACATGATTTGCTGAGCTTCCCGCGCACCTCGCACACCTGTCCTCTACCCCAAAAAACCTGCTCATCCGGGCCACCGTCATGTGTGCCCGATGGACTACCTTGAATTGTACCAGGCTAAACCTGGCACATGATGAGGATGTGTTAACCCTGCTTAGGGCATCCGCCTCTATCTCTCCTCCCAGCTCATCTTCCCACTTGCCCTTAAGCTCCTCCACCAGAGTTTCCTCCGATTCCAAAAGTTCCTGGTAAATATCTGATACCTTCCCCTCTCCCACCCAGGTATTGGAGACCACTCTGCCCTGTACCCCCCCCCCCCTCCCCGTGGTGGCAGGAGCGGGAAGGCCGGAACCTGCCTTCTCAAAACGTCTCATACCTGCAGATACCTAAACCCATTCCCTGCTGGCAATTCAAATTTATCCTCCAAGGCTTTCAAGCTGGGAAGTTCCCGTCTATTTAAAAAAAAAATCTTTTAATTAAAGTTTTGCACAATTTTTCATAATAAATAGTAATAATCCTAACACAACAAAATAGAGTGAACATTAACATAGTGCAGAAAGAGAATATACAATAGCAATTAACTAGACGTTACCCCACGCGCCTCAGTCTTCCCACACCCTCCCAACGGTGCACTCACCCGCCCCCCTATGGATCGCTGCTGCTGCTGACGTTTTAATTTTCGCCGAGAAGTCAACGGACGGTATTGTGCCCCTGTTCAACAGCAGCAGCTCTGTACACTTGGCAAAGTTATTTACACACATAAGTAGGCATCCGTTCGTGGTGTTGTCCCTTGTTTCTCCCGGATGGAGTTTGCTGCCATTATCGTCTCGTGCTCACTTCCGCTTCTGTGGCCCTCCCGTCTTCCCCGTTTTCTCTGTCCTGTTGTTGCCAAGTTTGTTAACGTTTCCCTGCCTCCCCCCTCCCCCTCCCTGGCTCTCCTCTATTGTTCCCTGTCTCTTCCCTCTACCCGCCCCTTCCCCCGCTTCTGCCCCCTCCCCCACCTGTGGTTCGCCTTTCCTTCCCCTTAGAATTAGCTGGCCCCCCCCCCCCCCCCCCCCCCCCCCCCCCCCCCGGCCCTCCCGGTCTATCTCTCCCTCTCATACTTTGGCTACTTTCCCCTGTTTATGTTTCCGTCTATAAATAGATCCCCCATCCTCCTAATTCCTGCCCTTTGCCATCTCCGGAACCCACCATCCAGTCTACCCGGTACAAACTGATGATTATTATAAATCGGGGTCCAAATTGATGCTTCCTCCACTCTCTTATATCTCCTCCATTGCCCCCAGATTCTCAGAGCTGCCACCACCACCGGACGTGTGGAGTATCAAGAAGGCGAGAACGGGAGAGGTGCCGATATCAGTGTTCCCAAACTTGTGTCTTTACATGACGCCGCCTCCATTCACTCCCAAACCGACCCCTGCCCCACTACCCACTTCCTAATCATGGCCATATTAACCGCCCAGTAGTAATTGCAAAAGTTCGGCAGCGCCAACTCACCCTCACCCCCCCCCGACTGCGTTCCAGCAACACTTTCCTCACTCGCGGGGTTTTACTCGCCCACACAAATAATCTTATTCACCCGCTTGAAAAAGGCCTTAGTGATGAAGATGGGGAGGCACTGAAAGACAAACAGAAATCTGGGGGAGACCGTTATTTTCACAGTCTGTACCCTCCCCGCCAGTGATCGCGGGAGCATATCCCATCTCTTGAAATCTTCTTTCATTTATTTTACGAGCCTGGATAAGTATAACCTGTGCAGTGCCTCCCATTATTGAACCACCTGGATTCCCAAATATCAAAAGCTCTTCCCTACCATTCCAAACGGCAGCTCTTCCAGTCTCTTCTCCTGCCCTCTCGCCTGGATCATGAACATCTCGCTTTTCCCCATATTCAATTTATACCCCGAAAAATTACCCAATTCCCCTAAGATCCACATAACTCCCCCATCCCCACCAATGTGTCTGACATATACAAGAGCAAGTCATCTGCCTAAAGCGAAACCCGGTGCTCCACACCCCCCCACCCCGAACCAGCCTTTTCCAGTTCCAAGAGGCTCTTAACGCCATGGCTAATGGCTCTATGGCCAGAGCAAACAGTAGTGGGGAGAGGGGACACCCTTGCCTTGTCCTCAACCGGTTCGTACGCACACTCGTTACTGGTGCTTGATAGAGAAACCGCACCCAGTCAATGAAGCCCTCACCAAACCCAAACCTTCCCAGCACCTCCCACAGGTAATCCCACTCCACCCGATCAAAAGCCTTCTCCGCATCCATCGCGACCATCACCTCCATCTCCCCTCCTTCTGAGGGCATCATTGTGGTGAATGTAACTCCGTAATTCACACTGTATTGTATACATGAGACCATGCATTTGTAAGCGCAGTTGCGTTGCCCGACCACTAGGGGGAGTATCGCTGGGAATGCTTAGGAGTTTGTACAGGGCTCCACCCTTGGCTCCGCCCATGACTCCTCCCCCTGGACTGCTGTATAAATACCAATGCTCAGAGCCAGTCGTTCAGTTCATCGAGAGTTCAACGCAGAACTGGCTGGCTCTGTTGTAAGTAGATTAAAACCACTGTTCATATCTTAAAGCACGTGTCTAGTGAATTGATGGTTCCATCAATCATAATAACTTTTTTGAGCCTTTGAACATTGGCCGTGAGTTGCCTGCCCTTTACGAATCCCGTCTGGTCTTCCCCTATCACGCCCGGGACACAATCCTCTATCCTTGTGGTCAATATCTTAGCCAGCAGTTTGGAATCCACATTCAGTAGAGAATTGGCCTGTATGACCCGCATTGCTCCGGATCCTTCTCCCGTTTCAGGATCAATGAAATCGAGGCCTGCAACATTGTTGGGAGGAGGACTCCCTTCTCTCTTGCTTCGTTAAATGTCCTCACCAGCAGTGGGCTCAATATCTCCGAAAACTTCTTATACAATTCCACCGGGTAGCCACCTGGCCCTGGGGCCTTGCCAGATTGCATGCCCTTCTGCCCCTCCATTATTTCTTCAATTTCCTCATCCACCCTCGGGAACCTAAACTGAGCCAAGAACTGTCTCATCCCCTCCCCCCACCCCAGTCGGGGGTTCCGACTCATATAATTTGCTGTAAAAGTCCTCAAAAACCTCATCTCCCTATCTCCCTGGCGGCTCCCTTTTTCTGAGCTGGTGCACTAACATTCTCCTTGCCTTTTCCCCATACACATAAATCACCTCCGCCTTGGCCTCCTCAGCTGTTCCACCGCCTTCCTTGTAGTCAACTGCACAAATTCCACCTGTAACCTCCGCCGCTCCTTCAGTAACCTCTCGTCCGGGGTTTCCGAGTATCTCCTGACCACCTGGAGTGTCTCCCCAACCAACCAGTCCCTCTCTGCTCATTCCACCTTTTCTCTGTGGGCCCGTATCGAGATTAATTCCCCTCTGACCACTGCCTTTAAAACTTCCCAGACCATTGCTGCAGATACCTCCCCTGTATCATTTGTTTCCAGGTAGTTCTGGATGGACTTGTTCACCTGCCCACAGATCGCTTCATCTCCTAACAACCTCACATTCAGCCTCTATAGTGGGCGTTGTCCTCTCTCCAAATTAACCCGTAGATCCACCCAGTGTGGGGCATGATCCGACACTGCAATTGCCGAGTACTCAGTATCCGCCACCCCCAGTAGTAGAGCCCTGCTCAGAACAAAAAAGTCGATGCATGGGAGAAAAAAGAAAACTTCCTCGGTCTTGCCCGTCCAAACCTCCATGGGTCTACTCCCCCCATCTGTTCCATAAACCCCTTCAATTCCTTTGCCATGGATGGCACCCTCCCTGTCCTGACTTTGACCGGTCCAATTCCGGATCAATGACTGTGTTAAAATCGCCCCCCATGATCAAGTTATGTGACTCTAAGTCTGGGATCTTACCTAGCACTCGCCTCATAAATTCCATATCATCCCAGTTCGGAGCATATACATTCACAAGTACCACCTGCACCCCCTCCAGCTTCCCACTCACCATTATGTATCTACCCCCCCCCCCCCCCCCGTGTCTGACACGATTCTCCCTGCCTCAAATGACACCCTTTTATTAATCATAATCGCTACCCCCCCCTGGTCTTTGAGTCCAGCCCTGAGTGGAAACTTGGCCAACCCACCCCTTCCACAATCTAGTCTGGTTTGTAACCTATAGGTGTGTCTCTTGTAACATTGCCAGGTCCACCTTCAGCCCCCTCAGATGCGTGAACACGCGAGCCCTCTTGACCGGCCCATTCAGCCCTCTAACATTCCATGTAATCAGACTGGCGGGGGACTCGACGCCTCCCCTCCTGCTGACTAGCCATCACCCTTTTTAGTCCAGCTTCCAACTCGTGACCCCGGCCTCCTTGGGTCCACCCCCGGGCATCCACCGTCCCCGGCCCCCCATTTGGCCCCCAGTAGCAGTTCCTCCCCTGTCAGTAAAGCAGCTTCCCCCCCTCAGGTCACAGCACCAGAAACCCAACCTCCCATATCAAACTCAAGCTCATCACCTGCTCGCACCCCCCCCCCCCCCCCCCCACTGTGCTTCCGTGAGCCAGCTGACCTGATAGCTCTCGCCCATGGCACCAAACAGTCTGTCTCCCCATTGTTTCTTCCCCCCCCCCCCCCCCCCCCCCCCCACCTGGACAAATGGACAAACATATTCAAAGCATCACATTCCCCAGTAAACAAACCGAATAAAACAGTGGAAAAACAACCACAGAAACTGCACCCCCCCCCCACCCCCCTCCATACAGCTCCCAGTAAAACAAAGTTAACTTTAGACCTTGAAACAGCCCCTTATTGCACATAACACCACTTATTCAAACCAGCACAAAAGTGACTATCAACAGATCGCCACTGCAATACTCTCCCCAAGGCTCCAGTGTCTTTAATTCACATCCAGTCTTTTTTCCCTGATGGAAGTCAATGCATCGTCCGGTGTTTCAAAGTAGAATTCCCGGTCCTCAAATGTGACCCACAGACGCGCTGGGTACAGCATCCCAAACTTCACCCCCTTCTTAAAGAGAACGATTTTGCCCGACTATACCCGGCTCACCTCCGCGCCCAGGTCTTGATAAATGCGGAGCTCACAATTTTCTCACCTGCTGCTCCATTCTTTCTTGGGCCAACGCAGAACGTGTTCCTTGTCCAGGAACCGGTGCATACGTACCACTATTGTCCTCGGCAGCTCGTTCGCTCGGAGCTTCTTCGCGAGGCCTCTGTGCGCTCTGTCCACTTCCGGGGCGAGGGAACACCTCAGCCCTCATCAACCTCTCCAGCATGTTCGTCACATAGGCCCTCGCATCCGATCCCTCACTGCCGTCAGGGAGGCTGACGATTCTCAGGTTCTGCCTTCTGGACCTGTTCTCCAAGTCCTCCAGCTTCTCCTGCAATCTTTTCTGGGGGTCATTCATCATCTCCACCTTGGTCTCCAGCACGGTTAGGTATTCCTTGTGCTCGGACACCTTTTTCTCCACCCCCTGGATCGCACGTCCGAGGATTTCTTGATTCTGCACCACCAGATCAATCAAAGCCTTCATTGGGTCCAACGTGTCCTTCATATGATTGGTGAAGCAATCTTCAAAAAACTTCACCAGCTGCTCCGTCGACCACTGTGCCATCTCTCCGCGGCCCTGCTTCTCTGCCATGCTTCCTGTGTTGCCGGCTCTGCTCGCGTCTTGTAAAACTTTGTCTTCTCACATGGCCACTTCTGGTCCAATTCTCCATACACTGGAGGGGGACTTCTCCTCACCGTCTCACTCTCCACCGATTCATCCAATAAAATCCGGAAACAAAACGGGAGAAAAAGGTCCAAACGTCCGTAACAGGCGGGAGCTATCAAATGTGCGACCTACTCCTCCATACTCTTCCCATACTGGCCTCCCCAAACAGGCACCGGAGTGTGGCGACTAGCCGCTTTTCACAGTAACTTCATTGAAGCCCACTTGTGACAATAAGCGCCAAACTTTATCAAATGCTAACTTGATGCCAAGGACAGTCAGTCTCACCTCACCCTTCCTGTTCAGCACCTTTATACATGTTTGAACTAAAGCTGTAATGCTGTCACGAGCTGAGAGACCCTGGCAGAAAGCACATTGAGCGTCATGAGCAGGTTATTGCTGAGCAAATACAGCAAGATAGCACTGTCGGCGACACCAACCATCACATCGCTGGTGATTGTGTCACGGACAGAATGTATCTGCTCTTCTCTGCCTATAATCAGTATGTTTTCTATGGGAAAAGGTATACTTTTTCTCACCCATGAAGTGCGCATTCTAACTAAATAATTCAGCAGCACGCTTTCATGCGTTTAAAACAAGGAAGATTATTTATTCCTCATGCATTTACCTCTAATTAATGCAATGTCATAAACTTGGTCCCATGCACACACACAGGGTTTGGATACAGATAAAGATCGTGCACGTTTACAGATTATATTTCTATCTGTCTGTCACAATTTCTGGTCTCCCATGTGAAAGGTCCGTGGTTCCTTGAATGAATTTGATGATTTGAAGTCTTCTGAAGGTCTCATCAAGGAAAATGTGTACAGCAGGTTGTGAGATTGTTTGCCGTTGAATACCAAGGAGGTTGGTTCTGAGGTGAATGTTGACACTGGAACAGGTTACTTATTTTGGCTGCTTGAAGACTTGCAGTTGGACTCGGAGCCTGGCTGTCAGACTGACTGCTGGCCAATGCTTCTGATGGATCTGGGTCCTGGGTAGTAAAATGCTGAGAGATTGTTTCCTTTTCTGGGTGCGTCTGGGACCAGAGGACATAATCTCAGAGTAAGGGGTCACCCATTGAAGGCAGAGGTGAGGAGGAATTTCTTCCCTAAGAGTGTAGTGAATCTGTGGAATTCTTTACCACAGAGAGCTGTAGAGGCTGGGAAAATCAGGTTGGTAGTGAATCCCAAGAAAATGAATTTGTGGAATGTCTAAGAAATATTTGTTTGGAGCAGCTTGTGACAGAGCCTACCAGGGAACAGGCAATTCTGGATTAGGTGATGTAAAATGAGGCAGACCCCTGTCAGCATCAACGGAGCCGAGGTAGAGATGGTGAGCAGTTTCAAATTCCTAGGGGTGCACATCACCAAAAATCTATCCTGGTCCACTCATGTCGACGCTATCACCAAGAAAGCAAAACAGCGCCTTTACTTCCTCAGGAAACTAAGGAAATTTGGCATGTCCACATTAACCCTTACCAACTTTTACAGATGCACTATAGAGAGCATCCTCTCGGGCTGCATCACAGCCTGGTATGGCAACTGCTCGGCCCAGGACCGCAAGGAACTTCAGAGAGTCATGAATACCGCCCAGTCCATCACACGAACCTGCCTCCCATCCATTGATTCCATCTACACCTCCCGCTGCCGGGGGAAAGCAGGCAGCATAATCAAGGATCCCTCCCACCCGGCTTACTCACTTTTCCAACTTCTTCCATCGGGCAGGAGATTCAGAAGTCTGAGAACACGGACGAACAGACTCAAAAACAGCTTCTTCCCCACTGTCACCAGACTCCTAAATGACCCTTTTATGGACTGTCCTCATTAACACTACACCCTGTCTGCTTCATCCGATGCCAATGCTTATGTAGTTACATTGTATATCTTGTGTTGCCCTATTATGTATTCTCATGTATTTTTTTGAATTCTGTTCAATTCCCTTTTCTTCCCATGTACTGAATGATCTGTTGAGCTGCTTGCAGAAAAATACTTTTCACTGTACCTCGGTACACGTGACAATAAACAAATCCAATCCAATCCAATAGGGAACTTAAGGTGAAGGAACCCTTAGGGAGCAGTGACCACAATATGATAGAATTTACCCTGCAATTGGAGAGGGAGAAGCTGGAATCAGATGTAACAGTATTACAATTAAATAAGGGTAACTACAAAGGCATGAGTGAGGAGCTGACCAGAGTGGATTGGAAGGGAAGCCTAGCAGGGAAGACATTGGAACAGCAATGGCAGGGGTTTCTGAGTGTTATTCAGGAGGTTAAACAGATATTCATCCCAAGGAAACGTGCTTATGGGAGGTCAAGGCATCCATGGCTGACAAGGGAAGTCAAGGACAGCATAAAAGCTAAATAAAAAGCATACAAAGTGGCGAAGATTAGTGGGAAGCCAGAGCATTGGGAATCCTTTAAAAGTGAGCAGAGGACAACTAAAAAAGTAATAAGGGGAGAGAAGATGAAATATGAGGTAAGAGGATTTTTTTGATATCTAAAAGTAAACGAGAGTCAAGCATAGGCATTGGACCACTGGAAAATGAGGCTGGAGAAGTAGTAATAGGGAAGAAAGAAATGGCAGAGGAACTGAATAGGTACCTTGCATCAGTCTTCAAGGTGGAAGACCTCAGTGGGATGCCAGAGCTCCAGGAGAATCAGAGGGCAGAGGTGAGTGCAGTGGCCATCACTAAGGAGAAGGTTCTGGGAAAACTGAAAAGTCTGAAGGTAGATAAATCAGCTGGACCAGATGGACTACACTCCAGGGGCCTAAAAGAGATACTGAGGAAATTGTGGAGGCATTGGTGATGATCTTTCAGGAATCACTGGAGGCAGGGAGGGTTGCAGAGGATTGGAAAATGGTTAATGTAACACTCCTGTTTCAGAAGGGAGGGAGCAAGAAGACAGGAAATTATAGGCCAGTTAGCCTAACCTTGATTGTTGGTAAGCTATTAGAGTCAAAACAGCTTCTTCCCCACTCTTACCAGACACCTAACTGACCCTCTCATGGACTGACCTGATTATTACTACACTCCTTTATGCTTCGCCGGTGACTACGTATTTACATTGTGTATCTTGTGTTGCCCTATTATGTATTTTCTTTTATTTTCATGTACTAAATGATCTGTTTGAGTTGCTCGCAGAAAAATACTTTTCACTGCACCTTGGTACACGTGACAATGAACAAATTCAATCCAATAAGGATGAGTTTGCGGAGTACTTGGAAGTGCTTGAATAATCATAATGATCGTTATTGGTGTCACAAGTAGGCTTACAATAACACTGCAATGAAAATCCCGATTCGTCACACTCCGGCACCTGTTCGGGTACACTGAGGGAGAATTCAGAATGTCCAATTCACCTAACAAGCATGTCTTTCGGGACTTATGGGAAGAAACCAGAGCACCTGGAAGAAAACCACGCAGACACGGGGAGAACGGGCAGACTCTGCACAGGCAGTGACCCAAGCCGAGAATTGAACCCTGGTCCCTGGCGCTGTGAAGCAACAGTGATAACCACTGTGCTATCGTGCTGCCCAAAATAGAACTGAGTCAGCACGGCTTCGTCAAGGGAGGTCACGACAAATCTGTTGGAATGCTTTTGCGGAATTAACAAGGAATCTTGATGGGGTGAGGGGGTCAGGGGAATGAGGGAGTGTGGGGCGAGGGGGGTGTGTCGGGGGGGGGAGATACCCATGCCATGGGCAACCGCAACCCGGCAGGGTCTCACTTGCTCACCCATGACGGCACTCCATCTCAGTGACATTCCTTTCCTCTGAGCCACCGGCCACGTTCTAGGCCCTCTGCTAGGGCATGGTGAGAGGCTGCAGTTCTGCTGGACCCCTCTGTTCTTCTCCCGCTCCCAGTGGTTGGGTGCAGAGTTCTCCTGGTGGTCCGACACGTGCAGCCCAGGGGTTAGGGGGATGGCGGCCTCAGAGGCGTGGGTACCCGGCCATGGGTGTTGGCATGTGGGGCAGAGTGTGGTTTTGGCCATCCCCCGGGGGGGCAGGTGCCAGGTTACGCATGTGTGGGGGGCGGGGTTAGTGCCATGGACATGGTGCAGCCAACACACCCTGGTTGCCCTGAAGAGGTCTACAGATTCTTCCTGCACTGCTGGCAAGTCTGGGCGACGTTGCCCACGGCGCTGACCACCTCACCCTCCTGTGCCCAGTCACGGCGCCTGGTGGCCTTCCGGTTCGGGGTATAGCATCATCCTTCTCTCCCCCATGGCGTCCAGGATGGTGTCCAGCTCAGCGTCCCTGAACCGTGGCGCTGCTCTCCTTCCTGCCATCTTGTTGGCTGGGACTGTGTGTGTGGGGGGGGGGGGGGGGGGAGGGACCATTTCAGTGCGGCTGCGGCGTGTGAGCCTCATGAATGCCAATCACGGACCCGACGGATCCGGAACCGCTTTTCATGGAATTGATTGCAGTCCACATAGCGACGGCCCTAGCCCATTTAAGGTAGCTGAATCGGTGCAGCTGTTGCGCCATTTTGTCAGTAGTAAAATTCCACTGATCCCGTGCCACGGCAGCACTTCATCTCAAAATCAGAGAATCCAGCCCGCAGAGTTCACACTGGTTTCAGAGAACTGACAGAGCCAGGGGCTGCCAGATAGGGCTGTAACTCTGAAATCCCCTCGTTAGGTTCCTGTCCCACTTTTAAGTCATTTTAATATTGTTTTCCTCAAGCCTCAAGTTTTGTTCGTGAGTTACAGATGTTGTTTATTAATTTCCCTCCAGCTTGTTGCAAAGGGAAGGTCTGGTATCTGCAATGCTGCATCAAATCAAAGACCGAGCTGCTTCTAAAACCTTTACAATTGATCCGATGTTCCATAAACAGACTTGTTGACAAAGCCGTGCCTTTGAGTATTGTGTCAGGACTAAAATGTGTCTGGACTGGACAAATTATGATAGGTTATGTATTGGAGTGTGTTGATCTTGTCTGTGAGATGAAGATATAGAGCTGGCCAGAAACAGTCTACAAATGCTGGACCACACATAACGTAAAAAGTCAATTGTTATTCCACCAACAAAGTTTACAAACTACAAAGGAATGACTGGGATTAGCATCTGGCAACAGGATGCCTGTTTACATGGTCTGGTAGAAGGGATCTTGGGTGGTCTTCCAAACTTTACCATCTTCCATTCTACAGCTGGCCATGATCTCCAGCGAGAGCCCTGGTATTGACTCTTCACTCACCCATTTCTCAGGGTCTAGGTTGCTGCTGACACTCCCCACTGAGTGAGACACAACTGAACTCATTGGATAGACCTGGGCAAAAGTGACCTGGACAAAACTGACCTGGACAAAACTGACCTGGACAAAACTGACCCGGACAAAACTGAGCCGGACAAAATTGACCTGGACGAAACTGACCAGAAAAAACTGACCCAGACAAAACTGACCAAGGCAAAACTGACCCGGACAAATCTGACCGGACAAAATAGACCCGGACAAAACTGACCAGAAAAAACTGACCCGGACAAAACTGACCCGGACAAAACTGACCGGGACAAAACTGACCGGGACAAAACTGACCTGGACAAAACTGACCTGGAAAGAAGTGAGCCAGACAAAACTGACCCGGACAAAACTGACCAGAAAAAACTGACCCGTACAAAACTGACCCGGACAAAACTGACCAGGACAAAACTGACCTGGAAAAAACTGAGCCAGACAAAACTGACCCGGACGAAACTGAGCCCAACAAATCTGACCCGGACAAAATAAACCCGGACAAAACTGACCAGAAAAAACTGACCCGGAAAAAACTGACCCGGACAAAACTGACCCGGACAAAACTGACCAGGACAAAACTGACCAGGACAAAACAAACCGGGACAAAACTGACCGGGACAAAACTGACCAGGACAAAACTGACCAGGACAAAACAAACCGGGACAAAACTGACCGGGACAAAACTGACCAGGACAAAACTGACCCGAAAAAAACTGACCCCGACAAAACAAACCGGGACAAAACTGACCGGGACAAAACTGACCCGGACAAAACTGAGCCAGACAAATCTGACCTGGACAAAATTGACCCGGACAAAACTGACTCGGACAAAACTGACCAGGACAAAACTGACCCGGAAAAAACTGAGCCAGACAAATCTGACCCGGACAAAACTGATGCGGACAAACCTGACTCAGACAAATCTGACCCGGACAAATCTGACCCGGACAAAACTGACCGGGACAAAACTGACCCGAACAAATCTGACCCGAACAAAACTGATGCGGACAAACCTGACTCAGATAAATCTGACCCGGACAAATCTGACTCAGACAAATCTGACCCGGACAAATCTGACCCGGACAAAACTGACCGGGACAAAACTGACCCGAACAAATCTGACCCGGACAAAAATGATGCGGACAAACCTGACTCAGACAAATCTGACCCGGGCAAATCTGACCCGGACAAATCTGACCCGGACAAATCTGACCCGGACAAAACTGATGCGGACAAACCTGACTCAGACAAATCTGACCGGGACAAATCTGACCCGGACAAATCTGACCCGGATAAATCTGACCCGGATAAATCTGACCCGAACAAAACTGATGCAGACAAAACTGACCCGGACGTAAATGACGCAGGCAAAACTGAGCTGGACAATACTGATCTGGACCAAGTTGACACGAACAAAACTGACCAGGAGAAAACTGATATGGACAAAACAGACCCGAACAAAATTGGCCCATCAAAACTGACCGGGACAAAACTGACCCGAACAAAACTGGCCCATCAAAACTGACTGGGACAAAACTGACCCAGACAAAACTGGCCCATCAAAACTGACCGGCACAAAACTGACCCAGACAAAACTGGCCCATCAAAACTGACTGGGACAAAACTGACCCAGACAAAACTGACCCGAACAAAACTGGCCCATCAAAACTGACTGGGACAAAACTGACCCAGACAAAACTGGCCCATCAAAACTGACTGGGACAAAACTGACTGGGACAAAACTGGCCCATCAGTGACCAGGGGAGAGCTGATCTCCATAAGGGCACACAGAGAAAGAAAGGAGAGGCAGGAGAGGGAGAGGCTGGTGGGGGAGATATTGGAAGTGGATAGGAGATATGCGGAGGCACCAGAGGAGGGGCTGCTGGGAGAACGGCGCAGCCTGCAGGTCAAGTTCGACCTGCTGACCACCAGGAAGGCAGAGACGCAGTGGAGAAGGGCACAGGGCGTGGTCTATGAGTATGGGGAAAAGGCGAGCAGGATGCTGGCACACCAGCTTCGCAAACGAGATGCGGCTAGGGAGATTGGGGGAGTGAAGGAGAGGGGCGGGAAGGTAGTACAGAAGGGGCAAGAAGTGAACGGGGTCTTCAGGGATTTTTACAAGGAGTTGTATCGGTCTGAGCCGCCGACGAGGATAGGGGGAATGGAGGACTTCCTAAACAAATTGAGGTTCCCAAGGGTCCAGGAGGGGCTGGTAGAAGGGCTGGGGGCGCCAATAGGGCTAGAGGAGCTAGTCAAGGGAATAGGTCAGATGCAAGCGGGGAAGGCGCCGGGGCCAGATGGGTTCCCGGTGGAATTCTACAAGAAAAATGTGGACTTGGTGGGACCGGTACTGGTACGAGCCTTTAATGAGGCGCGAGAGGGGGGGGTTCTGCCCCCGACAATGTCGCAGGCTCTGATCTCCCTGATACTGAAGCGGGATAAAGACCCCGTGCAGTGCGGGTCCTACAGGCCTATCTCGCTTCTGAACGTGGATGCCAAGTTGCTGGCAAAGATCCTGGCAGCTAGAATAGAGGATTGTGTGCCAGGGGTAATCCATGAGGACCAGACGGGGTTCGTGAAGGGGCGGCAGCTCAACACGAACGTGCGGAGATTGCTGAATGTAATTATGATGCCGGCAGTGGAGGGGGAGGCTGAGATAGTGGTAGCGCTGGACGCGGAGAAGGCATTCGATAGGGTGGAGTGGGAGTACCTGTGGGAGACGTTGGAACGGTTTGGGTTTGGGGAAGGGTTTATTAAGTGGGTGAAGTTGCTCTACTCGGCCCCGACGGCGAGTGTAGTGACAAACGGGAGGAGGTCGGAGTATTTCGGGCTCCACCGAGGGACCAGGCAGGGATGTCCCCTATCCCCCCTACTTTTCGCACTGGCGATCGAACCGTTGGCGATGGCACTGAGGGGTTCAGGGGGGTGGAGAGGACTGACTAGGGGAGGGGAGGAACATCGAGTATCGCTGTATGCGGATGATCTACTGTTGTACGTGGCAGACCCAGAAGGGGGAATGCCGGAGATAATGGAACTATTAGCAGAGTTTGGGGACTTTTCGGGGTACAAACTAAATTTGAGCAAAAGCGAGGTTTTTGTGATACACCCGGGGGACCAGGGAGAGGGTATTGGGAGACTCCCCTTCAAGCGAGCAGGAAAGAGCTTTAGGTACTTAGGGGTGCAGGTGGCAAGGAACTGGGGGACCCTCCACAAGTTGAACTTTTCCAGGCTGGTGGAACAGATGGAGGAGGAATTTAAGAGGTGGGACATGGTACCGCTGTCGCTGGCGGGGAGGGTGCAGTCAATCAAAATGACGGTCCTCCCAAGGTTCCTGTTTTTATTTCAGTGCTTGCCCATCTTCCTCCCTAGGGCCTTCTTCAAAAAGGTGACGAGTAGCATCATGAGCTACGTGTGGGCGCACGGCACCCCAAGGGTGAGGAGGGTCTTTTTGGAGCGGAGTAGGGACAGTGGAGGGCTGGCACTACCCAATCTCTCGGGGTATTACTGGGTGGCAAATGTGTCAATGGTGCGCAAGTGGATGATGGAAGGGGAGGGGGCAGCTTGGAAACGAATGGAGAGGGCGTCCTGTGGCAACACAAGCCTGGGGGCCCTAGTAACGGCACCAGGGCCGCTCCCCCCCACGAGGTACACCACGAGCCCGGTGGTGGCGGCCACCCTCAAGATATGGGGGCAGTGGAGGCGTCACAGGGGGGAAATGGGAGGTCTGTTGGCGGCGCCAATAAGAGGGAACCATAGATTCATCTCGGGGAACATCGACGGGGGATTTCAGAGCTGGTACAGGGTGGGCATACGGCAGCTGAAGGACCTGTTTATAGAGGGGAGGTTTGCGAGCCTGGGAGGGCTGGAGGAGAAGTTTGAGCTCCCTCCGGGTAATATGTTCAGATATTTACAAGTGAAGGCATTTGCTAGACGGCAGGTGGAGGGGTTCCCCCTGCTCCCCAGTAAGGGGGCGAGTGATAGGGTGCTCTCGGGGGTCTGGGTCGGAGGGGGGAAGATATCAGACATCTACAAGATAATGCAGGAGGCGGAAGAAGCATCAGGGGAGGAGCTGAAAGCCAAGTGGGAAGGGGAGCTGGGAGAGCAGATAGAAGACGGGACGTGGGCGGATGCACTGGAGAAGGTCAATTCTTCCTCCTCGTGTGCGAGGCTGAGCCTCATTCAATTTAAGGTGCTGCATAGAGCTCACATGACGGGGACAAGGATGAGCCGGTTCTTTGGGGGTGAGGACAGGTGTGTCAGATGTCTGGGAAGCCCAGCGAACCATGTGCATATGTTCTGGGCATGTCCGGTGCTGGAAGGGTTCTGGAAGGGGGTGGCAAGGACGGTGTCGAAGGTGGTGGGGTCCAGGGTCAAACCAGGATGGGGGCTTGCGATCTTTGGGGTCGGGGTAGAACCGGGGGTACAGGAGGCTAGGGAGGCCGGAATACTGGCCTTTGCGTCCCTAGTGGCTCGACGAAGGATATTAATTCAATGGAAGGACGCGAGGCCTCCAAGCGTTGAAACTTGGATTAACGATATGGCTAGCTATATTCAGCTAGAAAGGATCAAATTTGCCCTGAGAGGGTCGGTACAGGGATTCTCCAGGCGGTGGCAACCCTTCCTTGACTTCTTAGATCAGAGATAGACGTTCGGGGTCGTGGCAGCAGCAACCCGGGGGGGGGGGGGAGGGGAGGGAGGGGGGGGCAGGGGAGGGGAGGGGAGGGGGGGGAGGGGGGGGCAGCAATGGTCGTGGGGGGACATGCATGACTGTAACGCGGGCAAGTCTGCTCGCTGCTCATGTCTGAAACTGTAGGCTGCCTTGTTTGTTAAGTTGTTGCTTGGGGGGGGGGGGAGGACTGGTGCGCGCGTGAGGGCGGGCGAGGGAGGGATATTTGCCTAGAGGGATTGTGTTGTATATAATTTAAAAAATAGTAGGGGTAAATGTTTGTATGGAAAAACTCTTTCAATAAAAATTATTTAAAAAAAAAAAAAAACTGGCCCATCAAAACTGACTGGGACAAAACTGACCCAGACAAAACTGACCCGAACAAAACTGGCCCATCAAAACTGACTGGGACAAAACTGACCCAGACAAAACTGGCCCATCAAAACTGACCGGGACAAAACTGACCCAGACAAAACTGACTCGTGAAAACTGACCGGGACAACTGACCCGGACAAATCTGACCGGACAAAATAGACCCGGACAAAACTGACCAGAAAAAACTGACCCGGACAAAACTGACCCGGACAAAACTGACCGGGACAAAACTAACGTAAATGACGCAGGCAAAACTGAGCTGGACAATACTGATCTGGACCAAGTTGACACGAACAAAACTGACCAGGAGAAAACTGATATGGACAAAACTGACCCGAACAAAATTGGCCCATCAAAACTGACCGGGACAAAACTGACCCGAACAAAACTGGCCCATCAAAACTGACTGGGACAAAACTGACCCAGACAAAACTGGCCCATCAAAACTGACCGGCACAAAACTGACCCAGACAAAACTGGCCCATCAAAACTGACTGGGGCAAAACTGACCCAGACAAAACTGGCCCATCAAAACTGACCGGCACAAAACTGACCCAGACAAAACTGGCCCATCAAAACTGACTGGGGCAAAACTGACCCAGACAAAACTGACCCGAACAAAACTGGCCCATCAAAACTGACTGGGACAAAACTGACCCAGACAAAATTGGCCCATCAAAACTGACTGGGACAAAACTGACCCAGACAAAACTGGCCCATCAAAACTGACTGGGACAAAACTGACCCAGACAAAACTGGCCCATCAAAACTGACTGGGACAAAACTGACCCAGACAAAACTGACCCGAACAAAACTGGCCCATCAAAACTGACTGGGACAAAACTGACCCAGACAAAATTGGCCCATCAAAACTGACCGGGACAAAACTGACCCAGACAAAACTGACTCGTGAAAACTGACCGGGACAAAACTGACCGGGCCAAACTGACCGGGGCAAAACTGACCTGGACAAAACTGACCTGGAAAAAAGTGAGCCAGACAAAACTGACCCGGACAAAACTGACCAGGACAAAACTGACCCGGAAAAAACTGAGCCAGACAAAACTGACCCGGACAACACTGAGCCCAACAAATCTGACCAGGACAAAATAAACCCGGACAAAACTGACCAGAAAAAACTGACCCGGACAAAACTGACCCGGACAAAACTGACCCAGACAAAATAAACCCGGACAAAACTGACCAGAAAAAACTGACCCGGACAAAACTGACCGGGACAAAACTGACCCGGACAAAACAAACCGGGACAAAACTGACCGGGACAAAACTGAGCCTGACAAATCAGACCCGGACAAAATAGACCCGGACAAAACTGACCAGAAAAAACTGACCCGGACAAAACTGACCCGGACAAAACTGACCCGGACAAAACTGACCGGGACAAAACTGACCTGGACAAATCTGACCCGGACAAAACTGATGCAGACAAACCTGACTCAGACAAATCTGACCCGGACAAATCTGACCCGGACAAATCTGACCCGGACAAATCTGACTCAGACAAATCTGACCCGGACAAAACTGATGCGGACAAACCTGACTCAGACAAATCTGACCGGGACAAAACTGACCCGAACAAAATTGGCCCATCAAAACTGACCGGGACAAAACTGACCCGAACAAAACTGGCCCATCTAAGCTGACCTGGACAAACCTGACCCGGACAAAACTGACCGGGACAAAACTGACCCGAAAAAAAACTGGCCCATCAAAACTGACCGGGACAAAACTGACGTAAATGACGCAGGCAAAACTGAGCTGGACAATACTGATCTGGACCAAGTTGACACGAACAAAACTGACCAGGAGAAAACTGATATGGACAAAACTGACCCGAACAAAATTGGCCCATCAAAACTGACCGTGACAAAACTGACCCGAACAAAACTAGCCCATCAAAACTGACTGGGACAAAACTGACCCAGACAAAACTGACTCGTGAAAACTGACCGGGACAAAACTGACCCGGACAAAACTGACCCAGTCAAAGCTGACCCGGACAAAGCTGACCTGGACAAAACTGACCGGGACAAAACTGACCCGGACAAAACTGACCCGGTCAAAGCTGACCCGGTCAAAGCTGACCCGGACAAAACTGACCGGGACAAAACTGACCCGAAAAAAACTGGCCCATCAAAACTGACCGGGACAAAACTGACCCAGTCAAAGCTGACCCGGACAAAGCTGACCTGGACAAAACTGACCGGGACAAAACTGACCCGGACAAAACTGACCCGGTCAAAGCTGACCCGGTCAAAGCTGACCCGGACAAAACTGACCGGGACAAAACTGACCCGAAAAAAACTGGCCCATCAAAACTGACCGGGACAAAACTGACCCAGACAAAACTGGCCCATCAAAACTGACTGGGGCAAAACTGACCCAGACAAAACTGACCCGAACAAAACTGGCCCATCAAAACTGACTGGGACAAAACTGACCCAGACAAAATTGGCCCATCAAAACTGACTGGGACAAAACTGACCCAGACAAAACTGGCCCATCAAAACTGACTGGGACAAAACTGACCCAGACAAAACTGGCCCATCAAAACTGACTGGGACAAAACTGACCCAGACAAAACTGACCCGAACAAAACTGGCCCATCAAAACTGACTGGGACAAAACTGACCCAGACAAAATTGGCCCATCAAAACTGACCGGGACAAAACTGACCCAGACAAAACTGACTCGTGAAAACTGACCGGGACAAAACTGACCGGGCCAAAACTGACCGGGGCAAAACTGACCTGGACAAAACTGACCTGGAAAAAAGTGAGCCAGACAAAACTGACCCGGACAAAACTGACCAGGACAAAACTGACCCGGAAAAAACTGAGCCAGACAAAACTGACCCGGACAAAACTGAGCCCAACAAATCTGACCAGGACAAAATAAACCCGGACAAAACTGACCAGAAAAAACTGACCCGGACAAAACTGACCCGGACAAAACTGACCCAGACAAAATAAACCCGGACAAAACTGACCAGAAAAAACTGACCCGGACAAAACTGACCGGGACAAAACTGACCCGGACAAAACAAACCGGGACAAAACTGACCGGGACAAAACTGAGCCTGACAAATCAGACCCGGACAAAATAGACCCGGACAAAACTGACCAGAAAAAACTGACCCGGACAAAACTGACCCGGACAAAACTGACCCGGACAAAACTGACCGGGACAAAACTGACCTGGACAAATCTGACCCGGACAAAACTGATGCAGACAAACCTGACTCAGACAAATCTGACCCGGACAAATCTGACCCGGACAAATCTGACTCAGACAAATCTGACCCGGACAAACTGATGCGGACAAACCTGACTCAGACAAATCTGACCGGGACAAAACTGACCCGAACAAAATTGGCCCATCAAAACTGACCGGGACAAAACTGACCCGAACAAAACTGGCCCATCTAAGCTGACCTGGACAAACCTGACCCGGACAAAACTGACCGGGACAAAACTGACCCGAAAAAAACTGGCCCATCAAAACTGACCGGGACAAAACTGACGTAAATGACGCAGGCAAAACTGAGCTGGACAATACTGATCTGGACCAAGTTGACACGAACAAAACTGACCAGGAGAAAACTGATATGGACAAAACTGACCCGAACAAAATTGGCCCATCAAAACTGACCGTGACAAAACTGACCCGAACAAAACTAGCCCATCAAAACTGACTGGGACAAAACTGACCCAGACAAAACTGACTCGTGAAAACTGACCGGGACAAAACTGACCCGGACAAAACTGACCCAGTCAAAGCTGACCCGGACAAAGCTGACCTGGACAAAACTGACCGGGACAAAACTGACCCGGACAAAACTGACCCGGTCAAAGCTGACCCGGTCAAAGCTGACCCGGACAAAACTGACCGGGACAAAACTGACCCGAAAAAAACTGGCCCATCAAAACTGACCGGGACAAAACTGACCCAGTCAAAGCTGACCCGGACAAAGCTGACCTGGACAAAACTGACCGGGACAAAACTGACCCGGACAAAACTGACCCGGTCAAAGCTGACCCGGTCAAAGCTGACCCGGACAAAACTGACCGGGACAAAACTGACCCGAAAAAAACTGGCCCATCAAAACTGACCGGGACAAAACTGACCCAGACAAAACTGACTCGTGAAAACTGACCGGGACAAAACTGGCCTGGACAAAACTGACCCAGTCAAAGCTGACCCGGACAAAACTGACCGGGACAAAACTGACCCGGTCAAAGCTGACCCGGACAAAACTGACCGGGACAAAACTGACCCGGTCAAAGCTGACCCGGACAAAACTGACCGGTACAAAACTGACCCGGACAAAACTGACCCGGTCAAAGCTGACCCGACCACCGCAGCCAGTGTCAGGACCGGCAGCCAATGGTCGCACCTCTGCATGTCTCACCTCTACATGTCCTGCCTCCTCTCTCTCCTTCATCTGCCACGGCCCCTATTACCCGATTTTTAAAATCATAAGAAAACCTCACCATTGGGAGTGACCCCCGATGTAGGCGGAGCTTCATGGAAGACCCGGAGAATACCGGATCAGGCCGGATGTGTGGAGTGGAATGCATTGACACTGCTGTCGAGGCACCGGGGAATTGGCGTGAAGCCGGCAACTGCCACAATTTTAGCGTCAAAAACAATTCTCTGCCCAATTTCGGTGTCAGCCGACAGAGAAACCCGCCAATGGTCTTTTGGGCCTGTGTTCCATTCTGAGACCTCCGTCCAGTTAGAACACCAACTGGGATCATAACAAAAGAGAAACAAAATGAGGTGGAGCGAGATAAATGTAGAGGGAGTGTTGGAAAAATAGACAAATCAATGACATTGTCGAACCAAACATGATTTTGGTAAGTTATAACTGTCACAATGCAAGTGGCTGGTTTAGCACAATGGGCTAAATCGCTGTCTTGTAATACAGAACTAATGCCAACAGCGCGGGTTCAATTCCTGTACCAGGCGCCGGAATGTGGCGACTCGGGGCTTTTCACAGTAACTTCATTGAAGCCTACCTGTGACAATAAGCGATTGTTATTATGTGGATATTGTAAAGCACTTAAAGGGTTAATGTAATGTTACTACTCTAGTCACAAGATGGTGCTATAGAGCAACCATATAAATATCACAAATCTCCATGACTTCTGGGACATCGATAGAGACAGATGGAGAAACCTGGAGAGAGTGGGAGACAGCTAGACAGAGTAGTTGGGGGATAGTTGAACTGATAGCATAGTTTTTTTATAAATGTTTTTTATTGGGTTTTTCGAACATAGTATATTTACAGATGTACGCAAAGAAGAGAGAGAGAAAAAATGAAGGTAATACAAACAAGATAAAAACAACAACGCTATATAATTAGCAAGATCACGGAAATAAACAGTAAACAAACAGGGTGTGGGGAGGTAAAAACTGGGGAATTGTATATACATCAAGGTACTGGAGAGACAATTATATTATACTTGCATACATGTCTTGGGATGGGGGGAACCCCCCCCCCTTTCTTTTCTTCTGTTTTTTTTTGTAATAGAGAAAGTACATACAACACCAGTAATACAAAATATATCTGGGTATGGAGGGGCGGGGGGCTCTTGGGTGGTGCCCCCGATGTTGCTTGTTTCTCCCGTTTGGTTCTCGCTGTTGTTGTTTGCCTCTGCTTCCGTTGTTCAACGTTTCTTCCTCCTATACTTTCATATCCTCTGCTGCCGCGTTCGTCATGGTCATTGTCCTTTTCTGTGCTCTCCTTCCTGTTTGTTTTCCCTCATCTCCCCCCCCCCCCTCTGGTTCTCCTCTATTGTTCTTTGCGTCCGTTTTTTGTTCTCCCCCCCCCCCCCCTCCCTGTCTCCCTCTCCCCCTGCTACCCCTCTCCCTCCTTGCAGCTCCCTTTATTTTCTATTGTGTTCAGCTACCCCCTCTTCCACTGTTCCCACACCAGCCCCCCCCGGCTCCCCCCCCCCCCCGGCCGGGTCTTTCCCTCGTCAAACGTTCATTTTAACATAGACATAGAACATACAGTGCAGAATGAGGCTAGGCTATTCGGCCCATCGAGTCTGCGCCAACCCACTTAAACCCTCACTTTCACCCTATCCCCCTAACACAGTAACCCCTCCTCACCTCTTTGGACACTAAGGGCAATTTATCATGGCCAATCCACCTAACCTGCATGTCTTTGGACTGTGGGAGGAAACCAGAGCACCCGGAGGAAACCCATGCAGACACGGGGAGAATGTGCAGACTCCGCACAGACAGTGACCCAGCAGAGAATCGAACCTGGGACCCTGGTGTTGTGAAGCCACAGTGCTAACCACTATGCTACCGTGCTGCCCACTAACATGTGGGCGTGGTTGGCAAGGCCTCCTTGGCACCTTTGTCCTCCACATCTGGGAAGAACCTACTCATCGGGATCTCGTTAAGTGAGCTCTATGTACCACCTTTAGTTGCATTAGGTTGAGTCTCTCGCACGTGGATGTGGAATTGACCCTATGCAGTGTTTCACTCCAGAGGCCCCACCCTATTTCAAGCCCCATTTCTTCCTTGTTGCGTTCAGTACGGTGTTGGCTCTCTCTACCAGCCATTTGTATATGTTGCTACAGTTTCCTTTATTCAGAATGCTTGCGTCAAGTAACTCCTCTCGTAGTGTCTGTCGTGGTGGTCGTGAGTACGTCCTTGTCTCCTTCCTTAGGAAATTTTTAAGCTGTGGTATCTGAGTTTGTTGCCCTTTGCTAGTTGAAATCTCTCCGTCAGTTTGTCCAGTGTTGCGACCCTGCCGTCAATGTATAGGTCCCTGACTGTCAGTGTCCCCCTGTCCTGTCGCCACTTTTTAAAGGTGGCGTCAGTGAGAGCTGGCATTAATCTATGGTTGTTGCAGATGGGGCCTTTTTCGGATATTTCGGTCAGGCCGAATTGCTGCCGTAGTTGGTTCCAGGTCTGGAGGGTGGCTATCACCACCGGGCTGCTGAAGTGTTTTTTGGGTGGGGTTCAGAGTGCCGCCATGGCGAGGGCCCGGAGGGAGGTCCCCCTTGTAGGAGGCCTCCTCCGCGCGCACCCACTCAGCTTCTGGTTCCTTAATCCATCGCCTTATTGGCTTGGCTGTCGCCGCCCAGTGGTAGAATTGTAGGTTTGGGAGGGCTAGCCCTCCTCTGGACTTTGTTTTCTGCAGGACCTTATTTGGTATAGAACATAGAACAGTACAGCACAGAACAGGCCCTTCGGCCCTCGATGTTGTGCCGAGCAATGATCACCCTACTTAAACCCACGTAACCCGTATACCCGTAACCCAACAATCCCCCCATTAACCTTACACTACGGGCAATTTAGCATGGCCAATCCACCTAACCCGCACATCTTTGGACTGTGGGAGGAAACCGGAGCACCCGGAGGAAACCCACGCACACACGGGGAGGACGTGCAGACTCCACACAGACAGTGACCCAGCCGGGAATCGAACCTGGGACCCTGGAGCTGTGAAGCATTGATGCTAACCACCATGCTACCGTGAGGCTACCGTGAGTATCCTAGCATTCTTCTCCCCCCCCCCCCCCTTACAAACGCCATGATTACTTTGTCCAATGAGTTGCAAAAGGCCTTGGGGATGTAGATCGGGATAGATCTAAGTAGGAAGAGGTACCTGGGCAGTACGTTCATTTTTATTGTCTTTACTCTCCCCGTGAGGGAGAGTGGGAGTGTGTTCAACCTTTGCAGGTCCTTTTTGACTTCCTCTGTCAGACTGGTTAAGTTCCATTTGTGGATCCCCGTCCAGTCGTGAACGATTTGGTTCCCCAGAATTTGTGTCGGGCTTGTTTCAACTGCAGTCCCACTACTGCTGCCCCACCCTCTTGTGGAAACTGATAGCATAGTTAATAGTGTTGATGGTCGTCAAGACCGGGGAAAAATTTTGCATGGTCGTCGACTATAGCCAGACCATAAATCGCTTTACGCTCCTAGACGCGTATCCCCTCCCCAGAATTACAGACATGGTTAATCAGATCGCCCAATATAGGCTATTTTCCACGGTGGATCTGAAGTCTGCATACCACCAGCTCCCAATCCGCCCGGAGGACCGCCACTACACGGCATTCGAGGCCGATGGCCGCCTCTTCCATTTCCTCCGGGTCCCTTTCGGCGTCACTAACGGGGTTTCGGTGTTCCAACGAGCAATGGACCGAATGGTAGACCAGTACGGGCTGCGGGCCACGTTTCCGTATCTGGACAATGTTACCATCTGCGGCTATGACCAGCAGGACCACAACGCCAACCTCCACCGTTTTCTCCAAACGGCACAGAAATTAAATCTCACTTATAACAAGGAGAAATGCGTTTTTCGCACAAACAGACTGGCCATCCTTGGCTACGTCGTGGAGAACGGAGTCCTGGGCCCAGACCCGGACCGCATAAGACCACCTCTTAGAACTCCCCCTCCCTCATTGCCCCAAGGCCCTCAAACGGTGCTTGGGGTTCTTTTCATACTACGCCCAGTGGGTCCCTCAATATGCGGACAAAGCCCGCCCACTCTTTAAGGCCACACGATTTCCCCTATCAGCTGAGGCGCGGCAGGCCTTCAGCTGCATCAAGGAGGACATCGCCAAAGCAGCCATGTGGGCGGTGGATGAATCCACTTCCTTTCAGGTTGAGAGCGACGCCTCAGAGGTAGCTCTAGCAGCCACTTTAAATCAGGCAGGAAGGCCCGTTGCATTTTTCTCCTGCACCCTATCCGCTTCAGAACTCCGACACTCCTCAGTCGAGAAGGAAGCACAAGCCATCGTGGAGGCTGTTCGTCACTGGAGGCACTACCTCGCAGGTAGGAGGTTCACCCTCATCACCGACCAACGATCGGTTGCCTTTATGTTTGACAACTCACAAAGGGGCAAAATAAAAAATGATAAAATCCTTCGGTGGAGGATCGAACTTTCCACCTATAGTTACGATATTAAATATCGACCGGGGAACTCAACGAGCCCTCGGATGCCCTATCCCGCGGGACATGCGCCAGCGTGCAGATCAGCCGTCTGAAAGCCATCCACGTGGACCTCTGCCATCCAGGGGTCACCCGGCTCGCCCACTACATCAGAGCCTGAAACCTGCCTTTCTCCAACGAGGAGGTAAAAGCGGTCACCAGGGACTGCCCGATCTGTGCGGAGTGCAAACCGCACTTCTATAGACTAGACAGGGCCCACCTGGTCAAGGCTTCTAGGCCCTTTGAACGCCTTGCGATCGATTTCAAAGGGCCACTCCCCTCCATTAACAAGAACATTTATTTCCTCAACATCATCGACGAGTTCTCCCGATTCCCTTTTGCCATTCCATGCCCCGATATGACCTCCCACACAGTCATTAGGGCCCTGCATAGTGTCTTCACCCTGTTCGGTTTCCCCAGCTACGTGCACAGCGACTGGGGTTCGTCCTTTATGAGCGACGAACTGCGTCAGTACCTGCTCGACAAGGGCATCGCCTCGAGCAGGATTACCAGCTACAACCCCAGGGGGAACGGGCAGGTGGAGAGGGAGAACGCGACGGTCTGGAAGACCGTCCTGCTGAACCTCCAGTCTAGAAAACTTCAAGTCTCCCAATGGCAAGAAGTCCTCCCAGACGCGCTCCACGCTATCAGATCCCTCCTCTGTACAGCTACAAATCAAACCCCTCACGAGCGGCTCTTCATTTTTTCTAGGGGCACTACCACGGGAGTCTCACTTCCGGCGTGGCTGTGGACACCAGGCCCGGTCCTCCTGAGGAAGCACGTCAGGGGGCACAAAACTGACCCCCTTGTTGAAAAGGTGTGCCTCCTCCATTCCAACCCCCAGTACGCATTCGTGGAGTTCCTGGACGGTCGCCAGGACACAGCATCCCTTCGTGACCTGGCACCCGCTGGATCCAGCCCCCCCCCACCCCCGCTGAGGAACCCCTTACCCCGTTCCCTACGCTGCCGCCCCTTTGCGCTCCCGATTCCGCAAGCTCACCCCACCGGTTCCACGCGCTAGAAGCAGCCCGCCCCCAGCGCCCCCAGTCTCCGGTCGAGCCAGAGGTGTATAAAGTTCGGACGAGACCCGCCCCGGAGTCTGCCATCGTACCCCAGTTCTCAACACCCACCCAGCCACCGCAAGAGGCTGCAACCCCGGTGCTCCGCAGATCGAAAAGAACAATTTTTCCACCGGACAGACTAACTCTGTGAGCTACCACCCCCGCTGGACTCGATTTTTTTTCACAGGGGGTGAATGTGGTGAATGTGATTCACACGGGATTATAATCTATATCCCGTACCAGCCTCCCAGGACAGGCGCAGGAATGTGGCGACTAGGGGCTTTTCACAGTAACTTCATTGAAGCCTACTCGTGACAATAAGCGATTTTCATTTTCATTTTCATTTTTTTCATACATGTGTCTATATTGTAAGTGCAGTTGCACTACCTGACCACCAGGGGGAGTAGCTCTGGGAATGCTCGAGAGTTGTACTGGGCTTCTCCCTTGGCTCTGCCCAGGACTCCTCCCCCGGGTGCTGCTGTATAAAGATCAGTGCCACAGGGTCAGCCGGCCAGTTCACCGAAAGTTCAACGGCTAACAGGCTGGCTCTGTTGTAAGTATATTAAAACCGCTATTCTAATCCTACAAGCACATGTCCGTAGAATTGTTGGTTCCAACAGAACTAAAACAAAGAACACAACACTGGCAGCCATTTATTTTGATGCATGGCACATCTTTCTTGAAAGTAGATAAGCTGGCTTCATGTAACCCTATAAATATGGCGGAAGCTAACTTGGGCCCACCATCAGCACACAACTGTGCACATGGTGTTGGCAGCAGGCTCAGCCTCATTCTTAATGTGTAATATGCTAATCAGACATTATGTACATCATCACAGGAAGTGAATCAATGTCACAAGATGTTGCATTCTCTCTCTCACACTATCTGGTGGGAGCCAATAGTCAGATGTGGGGAGTTCCGGGGACGGGGATATGCTGAGACGTCACACATCAGGTGGCTCTCCCCCTATGAACCTGAAAATTGGTGCTTCTACCCACAATAGTCCCCTAAAACAGGGGGGAAAGTATCCCTTCGCCCTAGCTAATAACACTGCGAGAGAGGATGCCAAACAACAGTGACTCAAGAGGCCAGAAGGAGATGAGAAACACGAAAAGGCAGGAGAAGCAAACAGCCGAGACGGCAGACGCACAAGGTGATGATGTGCCGGTCACAGCAGAGGGAGGAGGACCGGCAATCCGGCAATCTCCCTCTCATCAGAGGGTGGATGGAGGAAGTTCCTCTCCAGGGAACTAAGAGATCGCAGGGAAGAGACCGAGACCGATATCCAAGCTCTGGTCAGGATAGGGGGAGCGGAGACCCTGGCAATCATGCAGGTGACCCTGGACAAGGCAGAGAGGTGGCTGGAGGCACAGGGTAACACCATCAAAGAATTAGGAAAAACCGCTTCAGAGCAGAGCGACCGGATCACCTCCCTGGAGGCAGAAATAGGCAGGTTGGTGGTGACGCAGGGGAGACTGAAGGAGAAAATAGAGACAGGGAGAACCGGTCACAGCGCCAAAACGTAATAATAATGGTGGGCCTGCCGGAAGGAATCGAAGGCAGAGATCACACGGACTATGTGGCCCAGATGCTGGGAAACCTGGTGGGAAGGGACTGAAAGAGACAAAGCCCATCGGTCGCTCCGAGGGCGATAATAGTCAAAATGCACCGGTACTAGGACGAGGAAAGAATGCTGCGCTGGGACAGGTCGACAAGGACCTGCAATTGGGAAGGGCATCAGATCAGGATTTGCCAAGACATTGAGCTGGAGCTGGCCAAGCGCTGGGAAGAGTTCAACAGGAGGAAGGTGGCCCTATACAAAAGCAAAGTCAAATCTGAGATGCTGTACCCGGCTAAACTCTGGGTCACATTCCAGAGTGGGGAGCTATTCTTCATGGTGGACATGGACAAATTTGTCCAGGAGAAAGGACTGGGAAGACAGCAGCAGAGAGCGTGGTGAAGAGGATCACTCGAAAGGACTTTAATCAGCCTGAGAGTCACTTTTTAAAAATAAATTTAGAGAACCCAATTAACTTTTCCCAATTAAGGGGCAATAAAGCGTGGCCAATCACCTGCCCTGCACATCTTTAGGTTGGGGGGCGAAACCCATGCAAACACGGAGAGAATGTGCAAACTCCACACAGGCAGTGACCCAGAGCCGGGATCGAACCTGGGACTTCGGCGCCGTGACGTGGCAGTGCTAACCACTGCACTACTGTGCTGCCCCGAGCCTGAAAGTCACTTTGTGCGGGACTGTACTATCTCGCTTTGAAGACAGGAATGAAAGCATAGGAAGGAAGGAGCGAGGGCAGTGGAACACAAGAAACGGTGAGGAAGGTGTCAGAAAGGGAAAACAGATAGTGGACACAGGATAGACATATAGCCGACCCCAGGACAGGGGCCACTACACGAGCGGGAAAGCCAGCACCAGGAAGTGTAAACAAGAAGGGGGCCGCAGCGTGTCTCCCCCAGGGGAGAGAGTGCCTGGCAATGGCAGGGTGAGGTTACACAACACCAATGGGGAATAAACGAGGGTAAGGGAGCAAGGGGGCTGGCAGTAACAGGAGGAAGAGGGGAGAGGGCAAAGCAAGGGGAGGGGGGAGAACTACAGGGGAAACATAGGGACAATTCAGTAAGGGCATTAGGCGGCTACAACAGGCCACATGTGACGACTTGGAACACAAATGTACCACAAACGGCCACTTTGGACATTCCCAAGAAAATGGAAACCCCAGAGTGTAGGAACTCACCCACATGGCGTACACACAGTTGGTGGCCATGTTGGGTGCCCCTGGACAAAGGAAAACTCTGGAGCACAGGGTTCGGCCATTTTGGACGGCCCCCTTTGTGCAGGGGGCATCCACAAGATAAATATGGTTGATCCCACAGAAGGGGGAGGGGGGTCAAAAAACCCCCATCAGGATAGTCGGAACATCAGGAGACTCTACGGCCCAGTCAAAAGATCCGGAGTCTTCGCCCACCTGAGAAGCCTGAAGGCTGACATAGTCTTCCTCCAAGAGACATACCTGAGGGAGAAGGACTGACTGCAGCTAAGGAAGGTCTGGGTGGGACTGTCCTATCATTCCTGCTACAGGATGAGAGCCAGGGATGTAGCCAAACTGTTCAGCAAAGGACGGTGTTTACAGCAACGAGGGCAATTACGAACTCAGGGGGACAGTACGTCATGGTCAATGGTGTCCTGGACGCGCAGTGATGGTCCTGGTTCACGTGTACGCGCCAACTGGGCGATGCAGAGTTTATAAAGAAGAGCCCGACATCGACACATACTGACTTATCATGGGGGAAGGGACTTTAACTGTGACAGGACCCATGGACGGACAAGTCGAACCCCAAAACAGGGAAGACCTCGAAAATGGCGGAAGAACTCAGCATATTTATGGAGCAGATGTGGGATATAGGATAGACACATAGCTGACTCCAGGAAAGAGGCCATCACACTAGCAGGAAAGCTAACGCCAGGAAGTGTGAGTGAGAGGGGTGGATGCAGCACGTCTCCCCCAGGGGAGAGAATGCCTGGCAACGGCAGGGGGGGTTATGCAACACAAATGGGGAAACAATGGGGAATAAACAGGGGTAGGGGAGCAAGGGGGCTGGCAGTAACGGGAGGAAGGTGGGAGAGGGCAAAATGGGGGGGGGGGGGGAAGAACTACTAGGGAAACATAGGGACAAGGTACATAACGTATACACCTGGATTGCTTCTTTGTGGCGGGGAAATAGGTCCTTCCAGGGCTAGTAAGAGCGGCATTCTCTGTGATCGTGATCTCCAACCATGCTCCACATTACATGGATGTCAGGTTGTAGATGGACCGTGTCCAATGCCCTTCATGGAGGTTGGACATGGACCTCCTGGCCGTTAAGGCTTTCTACGAGAAAGTATCACAGGCCACAGACAAGTGTATTACTAATAACTGGAATGGTGAGGTCTCACCCTCCACCCTCTGGGATGCGCTGAAGGCTGTTATCGGGGGGGAATTATTACTTACAAAGCACGAAGAGATAGGGAAGAGAGGGCAACTAGGCGACAGCTAATTTTTAAAAATTTTTTTAAAAATAAATTTAGATTACCCAATTATTTTTTCCAATTAAGGGGCAATTTAGCGTGGCCAATCCACCTACTCTGCACATTTTTGGGTTGTGGGGGCGAAACCCACGCAGACACGGGGAGAATGTGCAAACTCCACACGGACAGTGACCCAGAGCCGGGATCGAACCTGGGACCTCAGCGCCGTGAGGCGGTTGTGCTAACCACTAGGCCACCGTGCTACCCGTGCGACAGCTAATTGACTCCATACTGGAGGTACACCGGCGATACTCTGAGGCCCTGACCGTAGAGCTCCTGGAGAAGAGGAAGAAGCTACAAATGGAAGCTACAACTTGCTCTCCATGAGGAAAGCAGTGTATCAACTCCACCAGGCACGGGGGACATTTTACAAGAACGGAGAAAAGACTGGCCGCCTGCCGGCTCACCAGCCATGACGGAAATAACCCAGATTAGAGACACTAGAGACAAACTAGTAGCGGAGCCGGAAATGGTCAACGAGGCATTTGAGGCCTTCTACTATGGGCTGTACACCTCCGAGCCCCCAGCAGGGGACTTGAGGATGAGGAAGTTGCTCGATGGACTGGACATACCAGTTGTGGGGGAGGATAGGAAACGGGAGCCTCAGCACCACTGGAACTGGGAAAGTCATAGAGAGTATTAGCTCCATGCAGGTGGGGAAGGCTCCAGGACCAAACAGATTCCTGGCGGACTTCTACAAAACATTCGCGACAGCACTGACCCACACCTGCGGGTGATGTTCACAGACTCGCTGGCGAGGGGCACTCTGCCGCCTATGCTAGCACAAGCCTCAGTCTCGCTGATACCCAAAAAGGACAAAGACCCAACAGAACAGACCCATTTTGCTGCTAAACGTAGACGTGAAAATACTGGCCAAAATGTAAAGCGTCTGGAGAACTGCGTACCAGAGGTGGTAACAGAGGACCAGACGGACTTTGTCAAGGGTAGACAGCTAACATCGAACATCAGGCATCTGCTGAACGTGATAATGACCCCATTCGGGGAGAGAACACCAGAAGTGATCGTCTCCCTGGACGAAGGAAAGGCCTTCGACAGAGTCGAATGGAAGCACCTCATAGAGGTACTGGAGCGGTTTGGGCTTGGAACAGGGTTCATCACCTGGGTGAAACTCCTGTGCAGCGCTTCGATGTCGAACATACGGATGAATACCACAAACTCTAAGTACTTCCAGCTGCACAGAGGCAGGGATGCTCGCTGTCCCAACTGCTGTTCGCCCTAGCGATCAAACCACTAGCGATCGCGTTAAAAGTGACAAAGAACTGGAAGAGGATCTGAAGCGGAGACAGAGAGCACAGAGTCTCATTCTATGTGGATGACCTTAGCACTGCTACCTCAAAGCGCCGAGGACCTGGCTTCGGTCCTGGCCCCGGGTCACTGTCCGTGCACATTCTCCTCGTGTATGTGTGGGTCTCACCCCCACAAACCCAAAGGTGTGCAGAGTAGGTAGATTGGCCATGCTAAATAGGTCCTTAATTGGAAGAAAAAGAATTGGGTACTCTAAATGAAACAGAAAAAACAAACATTTCTTTAAACGTTCTGCAGATGACCTACTACTCTCTCTCATAGACTCACAAAGCAGCATGGAAGGGATAATGATGCTCCTGAAAGAGTTTGGAACCTTCTCGGACTACAAACACAACCTGAGCAAAAATGAGATCTTCCCAGTGAACCCTGCAAAGGGGAGAGGCAGAGCTGGAGGTAACGTCATTTAAACAGACCCAAAACAAATTCCGCTAACTGGGGACCCAAATCGCTCATGACTGGATTTAAAATCCACAAGTGAAACCTGACCAGTCTGGCGGAGGAAGTTAAAAGGACCTGCAGAGTTGGGACACACTCCCACTCTCCTTGGCGGGGAGAGTGCAGACGATCAAAATGAACGTACTGCCCAGGTTCCGCTTCCTGTTCAGAGCCATACTGATCTAAATCCTCAAGGCCTTTTTTAACTATGTGGGGGGAGGGGCAAGAATCCGAGGAGCTCAAAAAGTCCCGCAAAGAACAAGAAGCATTGGGGGCCCTGCCCTCCCAAACCTGGGCAGCAACAATGGAAAGAGGAAAGGGATGGATAAAGGAACCGGAGGCCGAATGGGTAAGAATGGAAGAAAGCTCCCGCACGGTGACCTCCTTCCAGGCCCTGGCCACAGCAGCGCTCCCCTCCCCACCAACTAGGCATTCAAGGAGCCCAGTGGTGATTGCCACACTCCGGTCATGGAATCAACTACAACAGCAGTGTGGACTAACCGAGATGTCCATTAAGGCCCCCGTCTGCAACAACCACAAGTTCACACCAGCCAGAATGGACGCCACCTTCAAAAGGTGGAGACACGACGAGGGGGATATTGACAGTTAGGGACTTCCACATAGACAACAGACTGACAACACTAGAGAAACTGACAGAGAGGACCCAACAGAATGGGGGAAACTAATTAAGACACATGCAAGTCAAAAACTTCTTCCGTAGAGAAACAAAGACATACCCACGCCCACTGCAACAATTGCTATTAGAGGACCGATTCGACGGACATCCTAGGGAGGGGAAATTGTGGGGATCTGCATGGATGACAACTGGGAAAGGCACGCTCGCCATTGGACGAGACAAGGGAAAAATGGGAAGAGGACCTCGGGTGAAATAGGGTGGGGTCTGGGGCGAAGCACTGCACAGGGTCAACTCCACCTCTACTTGCAGAAGGCTAAGCCTAATGCGGTTAAAGTGGTACATAGAGCTCACTGAACCAGAAACTGAATGAGCAGGTTCTTCCCGGAGGTGGAGGACAAATGTGAATGGTGCCAAGGAGGCCCGGCCAACCACGCCCACATGTTCTGGTCTTGCCCCAGATTTGCCGTGTTCTGGGCAGCCTTCTTCGAGGTGATGTCCACGATTGTAGGGATGAGGGTGGAGCCATGCCTGAGCGTGGCAGTCTTTGGGGTATCAGAACAGCCAGAACACTTTATGGGGAGGAGGACCGACTCCCTAGTCTTTGCCTCACTAATCGCTCGCCGTAGAATCCTGCTTGGCTGGCGATCAGCAACACCTTCCAAAGCTGGGGACTGGCTGTCTGACCTATCAAATTTCTCCAAATGGAGAAAAACAAATTCACGATCCGGTGATTGGATGAGAGCTTCCTAAAAACATAGGAGCCATTCGGCAATCTGTTCCAAAAACAGGGCACCTAACCAAAAACTATGTACTTGCTGAGAAATACAAATTGTAACCGATGAATATAGATCATAGATCATAGAATTTACAGTGCAGAAGGAGGCCATTCGGCCCATCGAGTCTGCACCAGCTCCTGGAAAGAGCACCCTACCCAAGGTCAACACCTCCACCCTATCCCCATAACCCAGTAACCCCACCCAACACTAAGGGCAATTTTTGACACTAAGGGCAATTTATCATGTCCAATCCACCTAATCTGCACATCTTTAGACTGTGGGAGGAAACCGGAGCACCCGGAGGAAACCCACGCACACACGGGGAGGATGTACAGACTCCGCACAGACAGTGACCCAAGCCGGGAATCGAACCTGGGACCCTGGCGCTGTGAAGCGATTGTGCTATCCACAATGCTACTGTGCTGCCCAAATAGTTTCTGCGTATGTTCACATTCATCTTTTTGTATAAAAAGAAAAACCCTAATAAATAAATGTTTTAAAAACTGTAAGATGTGTTATCAATGAAGTTAGTGTTTTGCTTACCTCAGCAGTCTATGCAAATATTCAGTATTAATCTATTGTTACGCCACCCTGGGCAAGTCCAGCCCCAGGTGCTCTGGAGTTACAGTACAAGTGAATTAACCAATAATTCTTCTAAGAATTCTCTAAATCTTTGGCGATTGGCTGCCAGCAATTGCAGTCACCAGGTTTGTAAGTTGAAACACAATTACTGTTTATTTATACCAGGAACTATCATGAAATATGCAGTAAATACAGCTGAATAACAAACAAGTTAACCTATTGCCCCCTTTAACTGTACCTCTACCCCCACACACACACACACACACACAAACACAGAGGGGTGGAAATGAGTATAAATAATAAGGATTAAGGTCAAAATATAAGAGTCCTTGCTTCAGATGATGAGTCATTTGATGCACTTCTGTCATTGTATAAATATGGATTAACGTCCAGCTTGTAATGATCTTCTTTGCAGTTCAGCAGTGTATCTGACTCACAGATTTTCCAGAAGAGGCCTCTGGTTTCACATCAGCCTGTTCTGCATTCACCTGACGAAGGAGCTGTGCTCCGAAAACTAGTGTTTGAAACAAACCTGTTGGTCTTTAACCTGGTGTTGTAAGGCTTCTTACTGTGCTCACCCCAGTCCAACGGCGGCATCTTCACATCACTGCAGAGAGAGAGTTATTAGATTCTGGTCTCTGCTTCACATCAACCTTTTCTGGAGAGAGAGTGTCATCAGATTCTTACAGTGGCCATTTGATGAGAATTAATTGGATATTCCTGGAGTGATAGCAATGTTTAAGAGGCATCTTGACAAATACATGAATAGGATGGGAACAGAGGGAGACAGATCCCGAAGTGCAGAAGGTTTTAGTTTAGATAGGTATCATCATTAGCGCAAACTTGGAAGGCCAGAGGGCCTGTCCCTGTACTGTACTGTTCGTTGTTCTTTCAATTGGTTAGATTCTTCCATCCAGCCTGCAGAATCAAAAGTGGAATGAAAACACACGGCTTGTGATACTGAAAACACAGTAGTGTGATCAGTGTGATCAGATCCAACGTGCTAACAGGCAGAACACCGCCCTTTTTGCCAATTCATTGGCCATCAACCAAATCAATCAAATTGAGCATTCACTGCTGCTGCAATACCCTGCTTGAATTTAAAGGCACAGGCCACTCACAGACTGGTTTGCCTTAAAGTCACAGGTCCATTAATCATCCACGGATCCAAAATGTAACGGAAAAATAAAAGGGGAAATATGGCAATAAACAGGGAACAAACTGGAAGGACCCTTGCACTAACAATAACAAGGATTGTATATCGACTGGGGTTAGATTTGGAGAATTTGCAAAACAATGAAGGTGAGGTGATTTTTTAAAAAACAAGTGTGATCTGGAATGCACTATCTGAAAGGACAGTGAAGTCGATACAACAATAACTTTTAGAAAGGAATTGAACAAATGGTTAAAAGTAAAAAAGTTGCAGGGAACACGAAAGGCAAGTGAAATTAATTGGCTATCTCTTTCAAAGAGCTAGCAGGGGCATGATAGGCCAGATGGTCTTCTGTTCTATATTGTTTATATTCTTTTGTATCACCCTCATTGTAGATCCGCTGACTCTTGGTGTGAATACAGGCTCCTTCATCTCAGCACAACAGCCGCTGATAATGTTCTCTTGAAGGAAAGTGCAACTATTCATATTTAAAAAGCTCAATGAAATGTTACACATGCAGGGCAGGAATATGCCTCCTCCAAAGACATGCAGCTCCAAGGTAAGTGGATCAAAGGCGCTTAATTTCCACGTGGCTACTGGAGGGGCACTCCGGCTATTCTCGGACCACAGGGAGAAATCTCAAATGAACTTACTTGGCCCTGGTCCTGGCTATGGATCCCAACAGGTTTGGCCCTGTGTTGGATGAAAACTATTCCCCCGATCAGGTCTACAGCTAAAATCCCAGATCACGAGGGCCTGGTCATACGCTCTGATGTGTTGGGTGCTCTGGATCTGTGGAACACATACAGGCCACCAACACTTAAAATAGTACAACACTATTTTATTAAACTATAAACTGTTGAACATACTCTTACTGTGGGTTAACACAATGTTAGATTGAACTAAATACTGAAGTTAAAACTCACCACTATTCTTAGAATTCCCCCTATACCAAAGAAAGGTTGATATTCTAAATGGTGAACAGGGATTCTCACTCCCTGACTCCAATGCAAGCTTCTGTGGGTGCTATTCAGGTCAAACTATCTTTTCAAGTTATCCCCCGGTATAACCTATACCTTCACCGAAGAATTTTACCTACTTACCCCTTAATAGCATCGATGTCCTGGGTCCTGTGTTATTAAGGAAGTGAAGTAAGCTAATAACCACTTTTTCAGGTTAAGTTAAGTTATTTTATTATTATAATTTTTTCTTTTAAAAGCTGCAAACACTTTCTTTACAGAAAGGTAAAAAGATCTTGCTTCTGGATGCTGCTGCTGGATGCTTCAGGCCCACCTTGGCAATCGATCTTCTTAAAATCTGGTCTTCTTGAGTTGTATTCGCTGGTGAACTCGGTTGCTGTGTCCTGTTCTTCCCATGCACCGAGCTGTGAGAGCTGGCTCTGGCTCTACCCTTTCTTCCGGTGGTTTATATTCTCTTTCGAAGAGTTATTAAGTTTTAACGACTTTATTGTAAATGGGCTTGTTTCACTTTGATAGTTTAAAAGTATCTTTGATGTAAACATCTTACTACAACTAATTATTCATTTTGGGCATATCGTCTCCTCTCAGATCTGATTAAAAAATGCTTTGGTTTCAATAGTTAACTTTTATTTCTGTGATTTCGAATCGTTTAATTTTCCAATTGTCCCCAGCTCATAACTTTGCCTTTGATTTTGACTTAAATGATGTTTCTCGTAGACAGGTCGTCTCCAATTTCTTTTAATTGACTTGATGTTCGTAGAATTTTACACTTTAAAATTGACACCAAATTCGACTGGGCATCTTCCATCCTTTCCAGCTGTTTACTGAGAGAGTTTATTTCAATTAAGCTGTGAAACTTTGCTTTTAGCTGTACGCTAAAATTTAACTTGGTTATGACTTGAAAGACTTGCCTGTTTTAAACATTCGTCACTTAATGCAATTGAAACTCTCATCCATGCTTTTTCAGATGCTTCCTGAGATAGTTACATTCCATGAAGGTGTGAGCCATTGTTTTAGCTTACCACATGAAACCTGTGTGTTTGCTAAGCCTGTTTGTGAGCAAGAATCTGCATTTTACAACCCTGCTCTTTGCAGCTGCTATTAACCTTCTGTGGGATCTTTCCCTGTACCCTCTCAAACCAGATATTGCCAGACTTCCATGTTTCAAATGACACATTTTTCTGTATTTTCAAGAACAATACCTGTGCCTATACTAACCAGTATAATCACTCAGCACATGGTGAGGATCTGTGCTGTAAGCTGTGAGCTCTGTTCTTCTGAGAGGCTGCATCCCAAATGAGCGGGAAAACTGATGCCCTCTGTCTTTATAGTGAGTGTGCTCTAACTGGTGATTGGCTGCGGTGTTATGCATGTTGATTGGTCCTACTGTATGTCCATCAGTGTGTGTGTGTCTGCACCATGATATACTGGTGTATATTATGACATCCCCCCTTTAAAAAAAAACGTATGTTTGTGGCAATAAATAATGTGTGGTGATAATGGTGATAATGTTCCTAACTACACTGAAGTCAGTGTCTGGAAAGGCAGACACATCAGCAGGAGAGAGAGAGTGAACTCTCTGAGCTAGGTTCAACAGCTTGCATGCCTGCTCACCAAACAGGGAGGCTTTCGATGAGCCCACAATTTCAAATGGCAAGATGGCTTTGCATGACCGATGCGTCACTTCAAGTTGGCATGAGCCACTGGAAGCAATGGCATTGCCATTATAATCTAATAGCTGGCAGGCTGATGGCAGGATGGCTGGTTTGACATGAAGGCCTTGGAGGTCAGACCACGCAATGAGATTGGCGGAGGCACCGGTGTCCAGGCGGAATCATATTTGGGACCGGTTGACCGTGAGGGTGGCACACCACTCATCATCTGGATCGATGCTGTGTATCGGTAGAGGCTGGATTCTGTGCTTCGCAGACAACCTGTTTTTTGTTATGATGCCGACTTGAAAAGGCGCCTTTGGGTCCTCGGTGTCAAAATCAGGTGACAGGTCTGAATCGGGCTCGGTGACTGTGGGTTGAATGGCCCGGGCGTCCCTGCGAGGCTGGCTGGAGCGACGAGAGTTGGCAGGCTGAGCTGATCTGCATAAAGCAGCATAGTGGCCAAGTTTGCCACACTGCAGGCATCGTCGGGATTTTGCAGGACACTGCCGCTTTAAATGGGCGGAGCCACAGTTGCCGCACGCTGTTGCGTCAGTGCATTCGTTGCGCCACTGCGCATGCGCGGTGCGATCATGCGTGATGCTCGCCTGCACAGTACGTTCTTCGACGTCGCCGTGCCCTCGTTCAGTGCGCCCAAGCGCGGGAGTCCGCGAAAAGCACGCAAAATGGCCACCCTCATCCAGGCTGAGGCCCTGGAGTTGCTGGATTGCATGGACCCATTCTGCCTCGTGGGGACCTTGCTGTGCCGTTTCAGCCACTTGGATGTGGGAATACTGACTAGTGGTGTGTTCATGGAGCACGCAGGTCTCGATGGCAATCGCGAGGGTGAGCTGCTTTAGCTTGAGGAGTTGCTGGCATAGGGGGTCCGACTGAATGATCTGGTCGCGTATCATGGAATCGGAGATGGACCCGTAGTTACAGGACTGCGCAAGGATGCGGAGGTGGGTGAGAATAGACTGAAAAGGTTCATCCCTACCCTGCAAACGCTGTTGGAAGACATAGCGCTCGAAACTTTCATTCAACTCGATGTCGCAGTGACTGTCAAACTTGAGGAGGACCATCTTGAATTTTAATTTATCTTCACCATCGGCGAAGATGAGAGAATTGAAGATGTGGATGGCACGGTCCCCGGCCGTGGAGAGGAAGAGAGCAATCTTCCTGGCATCTGAAGCAGCTTCCAGGTCTGTGGCTTCAAGGTAGAGCTGGAAGCGTTGTTTGAAGATCTTCCAGTTGGCCCCGAGGTTACCAGTAATGCAGAGCGGCGGTGGCGGGCGGACACTGTCCATGTTGCAGGATGGCTGTATGCTGGTGGAAGGCAGATCACTTGCAGGTAGGTCTAAGAAGTTCTAACATCCCTCAACTACTGGTACCATGATGTGTTGGGTGCTCTGGATCCGTGGAACACATACAGGCCACCAACACTTAAAATAGTACAACACTATTTTATTAAACTATAAACTGTTGAACATACTCTTACTGTGGGTTAACACGATGTTAGATTGAACTAAAGACCTATGCCTAGCCTAACCAGTCTATGCACTCAGCACATGGTGAGGATCTGTGCTGTAAGCTGTAAGTTCTGTCTTTCTGAGAGGCTGCGTCCCAAATGAACGGGAAAACTGATGCCCTCTGTCTTTATAGCGAGTGTGCTTTAACTGGTGATTGGCTGCGGTGTTATGCATGTTGATTGGTCCTACTGTGTGTCCATCAGTGTGTGTGTCTGCACCATGATATACTGGTGTATATTATGACACGCTCAGGGTCCAATCAATATTCTTAAAAAAGTTCTGAAGAAAGGTGTCACCTGAAACATTAACTCTGTTTCACTTCCCACAGACGCTGCCAAACCTGCTGGGGGTTTTTTTTCCCAGTATTTCCTGTTTTTAATTCAGATTTCCAGTACCTGTAAAATTTTGCTTTTGCATCATTAATGAAGAATTCAGTGACTCAGGGCAGGTAATGCAGTTGTTGTAATATGGGATCTTTAGATGTCTCAATGAGATCTTGAGACTTGTATGTTTAAACATGTTAATTGTTAGCCTTTAAATATTTATAGATCCCAGGTTACTTTCATGCATGGAGCTGCTTCTCCATGTATGTAAGCTTCCAGAGTGTTCTCTCTGAGAGTCCATTACCATGTGGCTCCATACATCATACCGAGTGCGGTGCTATTCTTCAATCCCATGTTTTTATTTTTTTTTTATTTTTATCAATTTAGATTACCCAATTATTTTTTCTATTAAGGGGCAATTTAGTGTGGCCAATCCACCTACCCTGCACATTTTTTGGGTTGTGGGGGTGAAACCCACGCAGACACGGGGAGAATGTACAAACTCCACACGGACAGTGACCCAGAGCCGGGATCGAACCTGGGACCTCAGCGCCGTGAGGCGGTTATGCTAACCACTAGGCCACCGTGCTGCCCCTTCAATCCCATGTTAACCCTTGGTCTGTTGAGCACCTTTACATTACAGCGGCTTGCACACAATCTCAAAATACTAGCTACCTGCACTCGTCCTGATCAGGGCAGGGTTTCACTGGGTTAAGTCAAACAATCCGAATTAAAGTTGATGCCAGTGAATTAGCTTCTGGATTGGGAAATGTTCACGTAGACAGCAGCCCCCTGTGACTGATCCTCCACATCAGTGCTGAAGGAGCAACTGCAGAAATATCAGGCTTAGGAAGCAATCAGTTGGAGCCAATGCATTTAAAAATGCTAACGTGTGCAGAAGCAGCCTTATTTCCTGACAGTGCAATTGATATTTCACTATTGCTACCAAGAGAAGACTTTTAGCGAGCGGGTTAACTGGAATCCTGATTCTTCTACTGCAGGAAAACAGCTCAGTGCTTCGAACAACTTTCCGTGGCTGCTGAACCAAGGGAATGAACTTGCTTAGAAAATCCCTACAGTGCAGAAGGAGGTCATTCAGCCCATCGAGTCTGCACTGACCCTACCAATTGCACCTTATCTAGGCCCACTCCCCTGCCCTATCCCGGAACCCCACCTAAACTGCACATCTTTGGACACTAAGGGACAATGTAGCATGGCCAATCCACCTAACCTGTACATCTTTGGACTGTGGGAGGAAACCGGAGCACCCGGAGGAAACCCACGCAGACACTAGGGGAAAGTGCAAACTTCACACAGACAGTGACCCAAGGCTGGAATTGAACTTGGGTCACGAGCGCTGTGATGCAGCAGGGCTAACCACTGTGCCACTGTGCCGACTGTTTAGGACACTAGGTGCCTGTGACTGAGCCTCCCTGTCCCCAGTGCTGTCCTTCATTATCACATATCAAACCATAACTTGCTCATTGTCTCTGACTTTTATTGAATTTGAGGTCACTTAGTGCTGTTGTTCAGGAAGTGTGTTGATAGCCAGCAACATCTGAGAGGCAGGCTCTCTGTGAACTGAGTTGAGACATTGCTTGACCTAGAAGTCATCTGTGCTCTTCCCCCAGCCTCAATTTGGGCATAAAGCCAATTATTTCAGCTCTTTTATGTTTGATAACTCTCATGGGCAGTATCAGTTCCCTATTCTTAGGAGAATATCCTTGATATTTCAATAAACATTCAATAAAGTGGCCAGGATAATGAACAGACAAATAGGGAGTGAATGTTGATAGTTGGTGGTGAACACACGGCTGTTTTGTCCTGGATTGTGTCCAGCTCTCTTGGAGAGTGCAGCAGCACTTACCCACGCAAGTGGAGAGTACTCCATCACACTGCTGACTTGTGCCTGGCAGATTATGGTTTTGGGGAATCAGGAGGATAATCACTCACTGCAGGATTTCCAGCTTCTGGGTACAGCTCCAAAACACTCAAGAAGCTCGACACTACCCATTTCAAAGCAGCCGCTTGATTGGCAGCCTGTCAACCATCTTCAAACCATAACTGCTTCCACCACCAATGCACAGCAGCAGCCATGTTTACCATCAACAAGATGCACTGCAGGAATTCACCACGGCTCTTGAGGCAGCACCTGCCAAACCCCTGACCATTATCTAGAAGGACAAGGGCAGCAGATACCTGGAGACACCACCACCTGGACATTCCCCTTTAAGTTTCTCACCATCCTGACTTGGAAATATATTGCTGTTCCTTCAATGTTGCTGAAAACACGACAAACCACACACAGCCTGCAGTGCTTCAAGGAGACAGTCTACCCCTAACTTCTCTGGGCAATTGAAAATGAACAATAAATGTAACCCAACCTAATCTCCACATCTTTGGAAATTAAGGGGCAATTTAGCATGGTCAATCCACCTAATCTTCACATCTTTGGAAACTAAGGGGCAATTTAGCATGGTCAATCCACCGAATTTTCACATCTTTGGACCATGGGAGAAAACCGGAGCACCCAGAGGAAACCCACGCAGACAGAGAGAACGTGCAAACTCCCCACAGACAGTCACCCAAAGCCGGAATTGAACAGGATCCCTGGCACTGTGAGGCAGCAGCGATAACCACTGTGCCACCGTGCCGCCCCAGACTGGGACCAGACAGGGCCTGTGTCAGACGATGAGAGAAGCAACATGAGGGAAAAATCTACTTGTCCTTGTCCTAAGCAATCTACCTGTCGCCGATGCGTCTGCCTATGACAGTATTGGGAGGAATAATGAACATTGTGGACACCCTCCATCCTGTTGTGTAACGTTTTCATTGTGGCAAATGGGACAGATGCAGAATAGATCTAGCAGCTCAAAATTGAGTATCCATGAGGCGCTATGGGCATTAGTAACAGTAGTATTGCACTTAACCCCCATCTGAAAACCTCACCATATTCCACACTACCATTATTCAAACGAGGAGACTAACTTTGGTTCAATGAAGAGTACAAGAGGGAATGCCAGGAGCAGCACCAGGGATGACTGCAAATGAAGTGTCAACTTGGTGAAGCTACAACTCTGGACTACATGCAAGCTAATCTGTGGATGCAACATGTGATAGACGGAGCTAAGCGATTCTGTAACTAACAGATCAGCTCTAAGCTCTGCAGTCCTGCCACATCCAGTCGTGAATGGTGGCGGGTAATTAAACTGGAGGAGGAGGCTCCACAAATATCCCCATCCTCAATGATGAGGGAGCCCAGCACCTCAGCGCAAAAGACAAGGATGAGGCATCTGGTGTGCAACTTGGAGGGGAACTTGCAGCTAGTGATGTTCCTATGCATCCGCTGGCCTGTCCTTCCAGATGGTTGAGTTGTGGGAATCTTCTAGATGGTATCACTGGTAGTGGAGGGAGTGAATGTTTAAGGTGGTGAATGGGGTACCAATCAAGCGGGCATGCTTCTTCCTGGATGGTGTTGAGCTTCTTGAGTGTTGTTGGAGTTGCATTCATCCAGGCAAGTGGGGAGTATTTAATCACATTCCTGACTTGTGCCTTCTAGGTGGTGGAGAGGTTTTGGGGAGTCAGGAGGTGAATTACTCACCGCAGAATTCCCAGCCTTTGACCTGCTCAGTGATAGTAATGTCATTGAATGTTAAAGGGAAATGATCAGATTCTCCCTTATTGGAGATGGTCATTGGTTTGCAATTGTGTGGCAAAAAACGCAATGATCATCCCAAGCCTGAATGTTGTCCAGGTCGTGCTGTATACGGACTCAAACTGCTTCAGTATATGAGGAATAGCGAATGTTGTTGAACATTGTGTAATTATCAGCAAACATCCCCATTATGTCTTTATGGCAGAGGGAAGGTCATTGATGAAGCAGATGAAGATGGTTGGGCCGAGGACACTACCCTGAGGATCTCCTGCAGTGATGTCCTGGAGCTGAGATCCATAGAATCCATAGAACAGTACAGCACAGAACAGGCCCTTCGGCCCTCGATGTTGTGCCGAGCAATGATCACCCTACTTAAACCCACATAACCCGTAACCCAACAATCCCCCCATTAACCTTACACTACGGGCAATTTAGCATGGCCAATCCACCTAACCCGCACATCTTTGGACTGTGGGAGGAAACCGGAGCACCCGGAGGAAACCCACGCACACACGGGGAGGACGTGCAGACTCCACACAGACAGTGACCCAGCCGGGAATCGAACCTGGGACCCTGGAGCTGTGAAGCATTGATGCTAACCACCATGCTACCGTGAGGCCCCCGTGAGATGATTGACCTCCAATCACAACAGCCATCTTACTTTGTGCCAGGTAATACTCCAACCAGCGGAGAGTTAACCTTGATTCCTATTGACTCCAGTTTTGCTCGAGCTCCTTGATTCCATATTTGGCCAAATTCTGCCTTTATATACAGGGCAGTCACTCTCGCCTCATTTCTGGATGTGGAGATGCCGGCGTTGGACTGGGGTGGGCACAGTAAGAAGTCTAAGAACACCAGGTTAAAGTCCAACAGATTTGTTTCAAATCACTAGCTTTCGGAGCTCAGCTCCTTCATCAGATGAGTAACCTGATGAAGGAGCTGCGCTCCGAAAGCTAGTGATTCCAAACAAACCTGTTGGACTTTAACCTGGTTTTGAGACATTTCTGGAGCTCAGCACTTCTGTTCATGTTTGAACCAAGCCTGTAGTGAGGTGAGTGATTCCAGCAGAACCCAAACTGAGCATCAGGGAATAGGCCTTTGCTAAGTAAGTGCTGCTTTTTAGCACTTTCGACGACATCTTCCACCATATTATTCATTATTGGAAGTAAAGTGATAGGGCAGTAATTGACTGGGTTGGATTTGTCCTGCTTTTTGTGTACAGGACACACCTGGGCAATTTTCTACATTGTCGGGTAGATGCCAGTGTTGTAGCTGTACTGGAACAGCTTGGCTAGGGGTGCAGCAAGTTCAGGAACACAAGTCTTCAGTACTATTGCTGGGATATTGTCAGGGCCTATAACCTTTGCTGTGACCAATGCCTTCAGCCGTTTCTTGATATCACGTGCAGTGAATCGTACTGGCTGGAGACTGACATCATGTGATGCTGAGGAGCTCTGGTGGAGGCCGAGATGGATCATCCACTCAGCACTTCCAACTGAAGATTTTGCACTGTCGTGCTGGGCTCCTTCAACATTGAGGATGATAAGGATCGAGGATGATAATGAGTACGATGATTGAGGATGAAAAACATCCCCTGGAGGATTCTTCATCGGTGAGATCCTCCGCTTCGCTGGCAGCACATCCACGCCCGCTGGTTTCCCGACGTCATGGGGTGGCCACAATGGCAAACCCCATTGGCGGGAACGCAGAGTGCCAGTGGGGGTGCGGCATGCTGCAGGATGCTCCACCTCGACAAGACCATGGTGGCACAGTGGTTAGCACTGCTATCCCACAGCGTCAGACACTCGGGTTCATACCAGCCTTGAGTGACAGCGTAGAGTTTATACTTTCTCCCCGTGTCTGCGTGGGATTCCTCCGGATGCTCAGGTTTCCTCCCACAGTCTAAATATGTGCACGTTAGGTGGATTGGTCATGATAAATGGCCCCTTAGTGTTTAGGAATGTGTAGATTAGGTTCATTTACAGAGATAGGGCATGGGAATTGGCCTATGTAGTATGCTCTTTCAGAGGATCGGTGCAGACTCGATGGGCTGAATTGCCTCCTTCTGCACTGTAGGAATTCTATGGTTCTATTCTGTTCTATGATGTCCTCGTAGACTTGGCACCATGTGGAATAGCAGGATGACCACTACCGGTGGCAGGTGCTATGTCTTTTCGTCCGACGTCATTTCGTCCAACGACACTTCGTCCACGTCTTTTGGTCCAACGTCTTTTTGTCCGCCCGTCTTTTGGTCCAACGTCACTTCGTCCAATTATCCAATTACAAATAGTTTAATTTAGTTTTTCAATGTTACTGCTCAAGGATCCTCTCCACCTATTTCGCCTCTTGAGGTTGAGTTCTGCATTTGTGCTGCTTGATCTCCAGACATTATTAAAATAAGCTGCAGGATATTCACCCATGTATGCTCCAGCGTGATGAGAGCCATTGTATCTGATGGAATATTTGATCATTTCAGACCTGTAATGTCAGAACCCACTGCCAACCAGAGGTTTTAATCACGCGACGAAAATCGAGTTTAAACCTGCTTCTTTCAGAACTGCACTCATTGTCTAAATCCAATTAGACTCCCTGTCTGTCGGAATTGTAGAATATCAAATCATCTTGTCCTCTCCCCATTATTCTCTCTCGGGTACAGTTCTGGAAATCTAACTTTTAGGGAATTTCGGGAATTTACAATTTACATCAATTTTAAGTAATTTCGGGAATTTTAAGTAATTAGTAAACTTTTAGATTTTTTAACTGCATTTTTAGATTTTTTAACTTTTTAACTGCATTTTTCAACTTGCATTTTACTTGCATTTTATCAATTACTTGAATTTTAGCAATTAAATTCACTTGCTGTATTGTACTTGCATTTTATCAATTAAATGGTTTTATACGGAGTTAATTTATAATTGGATAATTGGACGAAGTGACGTTGGACCAAAAGACGGGCGGACAAAAAGACGTTGGACCAAAAGACGTGGACGAAGTGTCGTTGGACGAAGTGACGTCGGACGAAAAGACGCGACACGCCGGTGGCAATCAAGGTCACCCTAGCCCTGAACCTCTACGCCTCAGGATCATTCCACGGCTCAAGCGGGGACATGTGTGGCATCTCGCAGGCCTCAGCCCACAGATGCATCCGTGAGGTCAAGGATGCCCTATTTGCCTGTGCAACAAACTAAATAAACTTTGATATGGACCAGGCCCAACAAGGTGCCCGGGCAGCAGAATTCTCCATAATCGACGGGATGCCCCAGGTCCAGGAGGTAATAGATGGCACGCATGTCACCTTGCGTGGTTCTGGTTGTCAGCGGGTGCCCCACATCAACAAGAAGGGGTTTCACTCCCTGAATGTCCAACTCGTGAGCGACCGCCACATGAAGATCATTCACATGTGTGCACGCTTACCAGTGAGTGTGCACTTCAGCTACATTCTGGGGCAGTCAGATATTCCAGGCCTCTTCGAGGACCACCCCAGGAGGGTCTTGGAGGATAAGGAGTATCCACTGAGGACCTGGCTAATGACGTCAGTATGGAGGCCGGTGACCAATGCAACAGAGCCATGCAGCCACCCAGACTGTCATCGAGTGGTGGATTGGACTGCTCAAAATGTGTTTCTGATGTCTTGACAGCTCTGCTGATGCACTGCAGTACACCCCCAGGGAGTCGCCCGCTTTGTGGTGGTCTGTTGTGCCCTCCACATGCTGGCACGGCAGCAGGGCGACGTACTGGAGATGGAGTGGGAGGAACATGCGGCCACCTCCGAGGAGGAGGAGGAGGACGAGGATGATGAGGTGGCGTCGGGCTGGAGGGGGTGGGATGCTGGAGGACGAGCCCAGGGAAGCCTGCAGGGCCAGCCGGAGTATGGAGGACAGGCAGAAGCGGAGAGCATGTCCAGAGCGCCAAGGAGGCCCTTACCCTCACCCGCTTCACACAGTACATGGCTTTGTCTGTCATCTCGCCCTAACTCCCCCTTCCCCCACTGCCCTACCATCCCCCCCACCCCACCCCCCACCCCCCCAATCCACCCAAACACCCTGTTCCATCCGCCCAGGGTCAGTGCAGCATCACTGCAGGGTGCTGTGACTGTGTTGGCACTGTCAGCAGCTCACTGTCGAGGGCAGGGGGTTGATGATAACCCGCAGAGAGCTGAGCACCGGTGCTGTTCAATCTATGTCATAGTCGACACCTGCATGTCTGCTGAGTTCTCCCTCACACCCATCACCTGCATGTGGTGTGCCTGGAGGGCAGGGGTGGGGGGCGCGTGGAAATCCAGGAACACCAAGCACGGGCAGGTGTTTGGAGGTCGGCCCGCATTGCAGAAGAAAGTGCCAGAGGCGCCATATTCTCGGGTGCAAAGTGTTTTAATGCTGTACATATGTGTACCCAACTGCCCCGAGCCTTCAATGGTGCCGCTCCCCCCTTCTCCACCTCTCTCCCCCACCCCATCCCCCCTTATCCGCCCAACCCCTTCCTCCAGTGCCCTCTCAGTGATCCTCGACAAGCTTAGCCTTCCATGATCTACTGCTACATCAAGGTGTGTCCGCAGGATGCATATCAGAGGTGGAGGCAGCCTGCTACCTACCGCGTCCCACTGCCTTCAATGTCCCTGGCGGGTGTTCTCCGGAGGCCTCCTTGCCGGCGGCACATGCCTCGCTTGCCACCTTGTTCTGGGGCTTACTCTGAGACTCGCCATTGCCAGACTGGGGGGATTCAGGGGAGCTGGTGGCCACATTGTCACTCCGTAGAGGGCTCCAGGTTGGCCCCTAGAGCCTCCTCCTCCAGGTCGGTACCTGTAGGGCTCTGAGGGCCACATCGAGATGGAGGGGCAGCTGGATTGAGCCCCGGCTCCCCCCGCATCATCCATCTCTGCCAGCCCTGACGGCTCCCCAATGTCTGCACCATGGTGTTGACACCCTCGGTGCTGGTCTGGGGCACTCCAGCAGGGTCCACCTGAGACCGGGACACATCCTCCAGCAAACAGGACATGTTCTGGAGTGCCCGAGCAATGCTCAGCTCAGACTGAGACACGTGCCTGAGAAAGGGCCACCCTGGACAGGGACAGGCAGTTGGACATGCTGCCGAGGCCCTCAGTTATGGTTGTCACTGACTGAGCAGCCTCCACTCATGCTGCCGATGGCGTGCATCAGGCTCTCCACTGCGGACACCACCCTAACAGTGTTGGCCTCAATGCCATGGAATGGCGGCGCCATCACCTGCGCCTGTAGCCTCTGGGACTTCTCCAATTGGCTATTGGCCTACTGGAGTGTTGCTGACATCCCCCCTCTGAATCTCACGGCTGCTCACTATCGACTGCAACAGCTCTGGGTAAACCTGGTCCAGAGTCTCAGCATCTGACTGGGATCCAGCTGGGTCCTGGGATCCAGCAGACCCCTGACTGCTGTCTTACCTGGACGGCACCAGAAAGTGCCCCAGAAGCCTGTCCACTACTGTCACCCACCGAGGTATGTGTCTCTGTGCTGGTGGAGGGTGGGGATGACAGGAGTGTCGCGAATATGGCCATTCCTCGGAGCTCCCTCCGAGGTGTTCTCTTGGGAGATGCGGGAGATGATCCACCCTGGATGGGCTGGCACCGTCGGATGGAGATCCTGTGGGATATTGGGCAGCACAGGGATTAGAATTGTTGCTTCACAGTGCCAGGGACCCCGGTTCGATTCCCGGCTTGGGTAACTGTCCGTGCGGAGTCTGCACATTCTCCCCGTATCTACGTGGGTTTCCTCCGGGTGCTCCGGTTTTCTCCCACAAGTCCCGAAAGACGTGCTGTCAGGTAATTTGGACATTCTGAATTCTCCCTCTGTATACCTGAACAGGTGCCGGAATGTTGTGACTAGGGGCTTATCACAGTAACTTCATTGCAGTGTTAATGTAAGCCTACTTGTGACAATAAAGGTTATTATTATTATTTATTGCCTTTTTCAGAGAGTTGGTCATCATCAGATGTTTGGAGGGAGGGAGGGCATTTGGTGATTAGTTATTGTTCATTTTGTGATGGTGGAGAGTGGATGAAAAGGTTGGAATCCTGTTAACTATGTATATTAATGGTTGTGTTGGTTTATTCTGGGAAATTGTTAATAAAATTTAAAAATTTTTAAATTGGGGGATGGATTGGGTGGCGGGGTATACTTTTTGTGTATTGTATGGATCTGGTTGAATATTTTATATGCTTGTCAGCCCTGCATGGGCCTAGTGATTATCCCACTGTTTTACACGTGTTCCGCAGGTGTTTCATGCAGCGTCGGTGCTCGCCCCTCACTTGTAGTGGAATCTGCGCGGGTATGGCGCAGCTTTTTCTGTCGTGAAACAGCATGGGGCCTCCGTGTCAGCACTTCGACGCAGGAACGGAGAATCCAGCCCCTGGTGTTTCCAAACAATAGATTTCTGGACACGAGAAGCTGCAGTGCATGTTCAGAAAGTGGGTTAAGAGACATTCCAATTAGGGCAGCACGGTGGCCTAGTGGTTAGCACAACCGCCTCACGGCGCTGAGGTCCCAGGTTCGATCCCGGCTCTGGGTCACTGTCCGTGTGGAGTTTGCACCTTCTCCCCGTGTCTGCGTGGGTTTCGCCCCCACAACCCAAAAATGTGCAGAGTAGGTGGATTGGCCACGCTAAATTGCCCCTTAATAGAAAAAAATAATTGGGTAATCTAAATTTATAAAAAAAAAGAGACATTCCAATTAGTTGTCTCATTTATGTCAAACATCCAATAATTGACACTGATATATAAAGGGGCTTCAGGTGGCCCTTGTGTCAGGTCAGGTGATGTTAGAGTTTTGTGCAAAGTCTGTTGAAGGAAATTAAAGGTGTTTTGTGGAAAAGCTGCAAAACCTTTGACTTTTTATACTACAGCAGCTAAACGTCTAACAAATGGTAGCAGAGGATGGTTGCTGTGCAAGTGTGAAGGGTTTAAAGCTACAACTTTTCCAGACCAAACCAAGGAGTGAGTGAGAAAAACAAAACAAAAATATGGCTGAACCGAGGTTAAAGATGGCTGGATATGACTACTCCCCCTTTTTTCTGAAAGGGGATCGTACGATCAATGGAGAAGTGCAGTAGTTGTGTGGACTCAGGTAACTGCCTTGGGAAAGAGAAAACAAGGAATGGCATTGGCTCTTTCTCTACCTTATGACAGTAAAATCCAGAGCAAAGTGTTTCCTGAGCTGGACTTGGAAGAGTTAGACTCCGAAGAAGGTCTGGAAACTGTATTACGTTACATGGATAAGATTTATAAAAAGGATGACTTGTTAAGTGCGTCTGAAGCATGGTCGGATTTTGATAAGTTCCGGAAAATAGAGGAATTCTCCATGGAAGATTATATAATGGAACTTAGCAGACTATATAAAAGGCTGCAGAAACACAACCTGGAATTTCCACAGTCTGTGTTGGCCTTTAAATTACTTGACTATGCTGGAGTGAGCAACATGGATAGGCTCCTGGTTTTTGACAGGAGTTCAGTTTGCGGATAAGGATGCCTTATTCGATCAGATGACAGAAGCTTTAAAAAAGTTTCTGGGGAAACATTCGATTTCGATGGCTCTGATGACCGAAATAGGTCAGCCTGCAATAAAGTAGAAATAGAAGACACACTAATAACAGGATGGCGAAATCGCATAGCTACAAACAGGTTCCAAGACTATAGAGGGAGATCGGGACCCGGAAAGTATGAAGAGAGAAACCCAGTTAGAACCTACAATAGGAAGATGAACCCCAGAAATGCCCGGGGTATGATAAATCAATGTTTTTGATGTGTCTCTCAATACCATTATGCTTTCAACTGCCCAACACGTTATAATAGAGTGTTTGAAGCGACACATGAAACAGAGGAGTCAGAAGAGGAAAAAGATAGTGACCAGAAAGAAGGCATTGTCCTATTAACAAGCGGTTTTACACCGGTAATGAGGGTGTTGGTTGCAGAATCCTTCAGTTGTGCTGTATTGGACAGTGGCTGCACATCTACTGTGTGTGGAATTGACTGGTTAAAATGTTACCTGGACTCCTTGAATGCTGAAAATCGTAACAAGGTTAAGGAATTTGAAACTTCCACAAGTTTCAGGTTTGGGGATGATAATACTCTGAAGTCGCTGAAAAGAGTGGTGATCCCTTGCAATATTACTGGAGTGAATCATTTCATTAGCACGGATGTTGTATCAAGTGAGATACCTTTTTGCTTCTGAGCAGACCGTTGATGAAGAAAGCACACATGAAACTGGATATGGAACAGGATAAGGCAACAGTTTTTGGAAAGATGGTGGACTTACAATTTACACAGTCAGGACACTATTGTATTCCGTTACTCAGAAATAATATTTCAAGTACAGCTGTTAAGGGTGTGTCAATGTCAGTTGAAAATGGGACTTTAGCTGATAAAAAGCTTGTTGTATTAAAACTGCATAGGCAATTTGCGCATCCATCTCCTCGGAGGCTGAACAGTTTATTAAAGGATGCAGGGGTAAGGGATGAAGACTATACTAAGCTGATAGAACAGGTTAGTGATCGCTGTGAAGTTTGTAGGAAGTACAGAAGGACACCAGCACGACCGATAGTAACCTTACGTTTGTCCAAGGATTTGAACAACATTGTGGCCATGGACCTTAAGATCTGGGATGAAGCCAATAATATATTTATTTTGCATTTTGTAGATTTAGCAACCAGATTTAGTCAATCAACGATTGTACGAAGTAAAGAAAAGAGCGTAATTCTGGATCAAATCGTGGAAAAATGGATAGGGACAGGAATGGGCCCACTGGCAAAATTCCTTACAGACAATGGGGGAGAATTTGCTAATGATGAGTTTAGGGATATGTGTGAAATTGTGAATATCATAGTTATGAATACGGCTGTGGAAAGCCCATTTAGTAATGTTGTGTGTGAAATAAACCACGCGGTAATAGATGACATGCTGTGGGAAATTTTGGAGGATAGACCAAACTGCAAGTTAAATTCAGCTTTAGCATGGGCAGTACATGCAAAGAATTCATTGCAGATGGTTGGGGGCTATAGTCTCCATCAATTAGTGTTTGGTAGAAACCCTAAAATTCCATCCATCTCAGATGACCAGCCTCCAGCTTGGGAAGGGACTATAATTAGCTCTGGTTTTGCTGAACATTTAAATGCTTTACATAGCAGTAGAAAAGCCTTTCTGGAAGCAGAAGTCTCTGAAAGAATTCACAGAGCTTTAAGACGTAATGTACGGCCATCAGATGCCGTTTTTCAGCAGGGAGACATGGTATACTATAAGAGAGACAATTCTAATGAATGGGAAGTCCCAGGGAAGATCATAGGCATAGATGGCAAAACAATTATTTTGCAACATGGTAATCAAACTGTTAGAGTACATTCATCAAGGATAATGGGTACAGATGACAAATTTTCAAATTTTACACAGAGCAGACAGACATGACGAGGAACCAGAGTCATCTGGTACGCACGTGTGACAGAACTATGAGGACCAGTTAACTGATATAGACAGGGTTTCTGTAGAGGAACACAACACTTCTGTTGAATTGGAACAGGCCATTTTTCCGAAAGGGCAAATGCCAAAAGTTGGTACAAAAGTGACATACTTGCCTGAAGGATCTAGTCCATGGAAGGATGCAACTGTTAATAGTAGAGCAGGGAAGGCCACTGGAAAGTATGAACATTGGCTGGATGTATAGCATTCAGGGGAGGGAGTCAAGACAATGGATTGGGAAAACGAAGTTCAAAAATGGAGGTTACAGAAACGCAGTGCCAGTTCTGATAGTACATCGGATAGTGAACAGGTCCGCAGGAAAAGGTCAAGAACTATCGAAAGGACATCCCACAGCAGAAGGGAAAGATCAGCAGTAGCAGTACAGAACGAGATACCAGGCGGGAGTGGGGACGTAGTTTATCAAGATCTCAGAACATGAGTAAGACTACGAGTACTAATAGGAGTAGAAGCCACATGCACGTGAGATTTTGGTGGCTTCCAATAAATTAGATGATAAAGTTATCAAAGATGCCAAACAGCAAGAACTACATAGTTGGAGTGAATTTGGGGTATACACGAAAGTACCGGATAGGGGACAAAGAGCTCTATCCCACAGATGGATTTGTATGGAAAAGGTCCTTCTGGATGGCACTTATAAGGCAAAGGCCAGGCTTGTGACAAGGGGATTTGAAGAAAACTTAGAAAATCAGGATTTGAGGGTAGATTCACATACGGCAGGAAAGGTTATTTTAAAGATCTACTTGGTTCTATTAGCCACAAAGGCATGGGAATGCAAATCTATAGATATAAAAGCTGCCTTCTTGCAGGGGCATCAGCTCCAATGAGACATTTTTCTCCGTCCTCTGAAAGAGGCAGTTAACACAGAAGGGGTACTCTGGAAGTTGAACAAATGTGTATGTGGATTGAATGATGCATCTGGAGTCTGGTACTTTTTGGTAAGGTCAGTTTTGTTAAAGTTAGGCTGTTGCCAGTTGAAAGCAGATCCGGCAATGTTTTACTGGCACCATAAGGGAAATCTTTCTGGCATCTTTATGATGCATGTCGATGATTTTTTGTGGGGCGGGACTAGTGATTTCAAAGCTATTGTAATCTCTGGTTTGAGGGAAGAATTCCGGGTTGGAAGTCAGGCTTCCGGTGCATTTAAATATATTGAACTAGAAATCGGACAGATTAAGTTAGGGGCAACTTTATGTCAGCAATCTTATTTGGAAAGCATCAGCCCAATAGCAATTAGTCGTGGCTGTGTTTCACAAAAAGACGCAATGGTTGCAAAGATGGAAAAAGAGCAACTACGAAGTTTAATTGGGCAACTGAATTGGTTAGGTAGACAGACTAGACCGGACGTGAGTTTTGATGTCTTAGAGTTGAGTACATAAATGAATGATCCCAAAGTGGAAGACATAATAAGAGCAAATAAAGTGTGGTCAAACTAAAAATGCAGGAGTGTGTTTTGAGGTTCCCGGTTTGAGATGATCTTAGGCACTTGAAACTCATAGTTTATAGTGATGCGTCCTATGCAAATTTATGTGATGGGGTTTCAAGCGCAGGATGTTTTATAATTTTCCTTTTGGGGAACAATGATAAATGTTGCCCTCTTGTGTGGGAAACAAAGAAAATAAGGAGAGTGGTCAAAAGCACTTTGGCTGCTGAGACTTTAAGCCTTGGAGAGGCGGTGGATATGGCCTTTTATATATCTCAGATATAGACAGAAATTTGGGGATTAGGGGATTTGGGAAATATATGTATTGAATGTCACATTGACAATAAATCCCTATGGGAAAATGTGCACTCTACAAAAAGTGTCAATGAGAAAAGGTTAAGGATAGACATCGCAAGTTTGAAGCAGATGTTGAACAGAGGGGAGATAGCAAAAATTAAATGGGTTGACAGTAGCTATCAATTGTCAGACTGTTTTACAAAAAGAGGGGCTAGTTCACAGAAACTTTTGGATATTGTTAATGAAGGGTGCCTGTTTCTGTGACTTTTTTTCTTCTTCTTCCAATAATGAAAAAAAAGAAGGGGGGAAATTGCGTGTGTGTTTTTGAGTTTCTTGTAACTTTGTTTCACCTAATTACTTTTTTTTCTCCAAGGAAGGGGAGACTGTTAAGTAATGGGTTAAGAGACATTCCAATTAGTTGTCTCATTTATGTTAAGCATCCAATAATTGACACTGATATGTAAAGGGGCTTCAGGTGGCCCTTGTGTCAGGTCAGGTGATGTTAGAGTTTTGTGCAAAATCTGTTGAAGGAAATTAAAGGTGTTTTGTGTAAAAGCAGCAAAACATTTGACTCCTTATACTACAGCAGCTAAACGTCTAACAGTGCATTTCATAAAAGAGCAGAGGAACTCTTGCACTGACCTCTCAATCAACATCACTAAACGCTGACCATTATCATATTGCTGTTTGTGGGATTGTGCTGTGAACACATTGGCTGCTGCCTTTCTTACATTACAACAGTGACTAGACTTCACAGCACCTCGTTGGCTGCCAACAGCTTTTTATTTCTTTTCTCGTACTGGTGGAAAACGGGTGAACCTATTGCAGAGTAATTTCACAAAGAAAGGAAGGTGACTGAAATTGCAACTGACAAGCATGGCACCATGGGAATTCCACGGTGGGTCACGCCATTCAAGCACATATGACAACCCAGAGTCTGTGAAGCTCAGGTGCTGATGCTGGTTACCCTGGGCACTCGGTTATTGGCCCACACGCACCCTGTAGATGACTGTGGCTGTCAGAGCTATCATGTCTTGAGACTGGAACAGCCCATGGTGATAAGCAGTCCCATGACGTGAAACTGCCAAGGTCCACAACCTGTTTTCTTTTGCCAGGGCTCAGCACATCCTTCTGAGGGATTCCCTTTCAGCTCTGTTTGTGAACAGCTGGCAGAGGAGGACTGACAAACCCACTCATTCGCTGATAATCCTTGACCTGAGTATCAAGAAACAGCAAGGTCAGACTCTCCATGTGATGAACAGGTGCAAAAATATTTGGACAAGTGTTGCAGCATTTAATTCTTCTTATCTGTCTTCTTGAGGGAGTTGACTTGAGCTTTTCACTTTCCAAGTTTGAACACTGCAACACAGAAGAGAGTGTTGATTTATTCTATTCCCCCATTCCATTATCTCACAACCAATCTGTGCCTAAACTCCATTTATCCACCTTTTTTCTTTATATTCCCTCCCCACAAAAATCAACATCTGTTAGTGACTGCCGACACCCACAGCATTTTAACGGACACTTCCACTATTCCGTGTGTGAAAATCTGCTTCTTGATTTTCCGCTTGTTCCAATTTGAAGATTGTCTCCCTTATTGTTCTTCCTTTCCCAGAGGGAATATGTTCTCTTTGCCGACCCTTCAGCATTTTAAACACCTCGATTAGCTCACCCCTCAACTTTGTAAACTCGAGAGAACGCACTTGACTCTTTCAAAGCTGTTTGTCTAGCAACTCTAATGCCTGCTCTCACTCTGGTGAATCTCTTCCCCATTGAGGGGCCTACACTCTGTGATAGCCCTCGCGAGGACCACGGGGGATCACTGATTGATCTCTCCATGGGCTTCGGAGAATGAGTTGTCATGGTGAACGCACAGAGATCCACCCTGCCGGGGCTCTGTTGTAGTCAGTGAGCAATCCCAAAAAGGTGTGTCAAAAGTAGTTTATTTCTGACTCAGAGTTAGAAAATACAGCATTGAAGCTTTTAACCCGGGGAATTAACGTTGGGCCTCTGCCCCTCATTTGGGGAGCTTGTATTCCATGAGCCCCACAGAAAGATTGATTGATTATGTTGCCCAGCTGGGTCTTGTGAGGGTTATAACATCCTTCCTCCCCAAAGTCCCTCTGATGTGGAGGAGGCTGTTTTCTCTGCTTTATCCACAGTTACTCTCCGGCTGCTGCCGGGCTGCGTCGGGGGGCCTGTAACAGACAGGAGGTTCTAACAGACAGGAGGTTCTGTGGGAACGAAAGAGACTCACGGTTGGTGTGTTGCCTCCCAGATGCCAGGGTTCGTGATGTCTCTGATCGTGTTTTTGGGATCCTTAAGGGGGAGGGGGAGCAGCCCCAAGTAGTGGTCCACATAGGTACCAACGACATAGGTAGGAAGAGAGATGGGGATTTGAGACAGAAATTCAGGGAGCTAGGGTGGAAGCTGAGAGCTAGAACAAACAGAGTTGTTATCTCTGGGTTGTTACCCGTGCCACGTGCTAGCGAAGTGAGAAATAAGGAGAGAGAGGAGTTGAACACGTGGCTACAGGGATGGTGCAGGAGGGAGGGTTTTGGTTTCCTGGATAATTGGGGCTCATTCTGGGGTAGGTGGGACCTCTACAAACAGGATGGTCTTCACCTGAACCAGAGGGGTACCAATATCCTGGGGGGGAGATTTGCTAGTGCTCTTCGGGGGGGGTTTAAACTAATTCAGCAGGGGGGTGGGAACCTAAATTGTAGTCCCAGTGTACAGGATGTTGAGAGTAGTGAGGTCAGGGATAGGGTTAAAAGTTCGAAAGAGGGCACCGGCAAGCAGGACGCTGGTTTGAAGTGTGTCTACTTCAACGCCAGGAGCACCCGGAATAAGGTGGGTGAGCTTGCAGCATGGGTTGGTACCTGGGATCTCAATGTTGTGGCGATTCGGAGACATGGGTAGAGCAGGGACAGGAATGGTTGTTGCAGGTTCCAGGATTTAGATGTTTCTGTAAGAACAGAGAAGATGGTAAAAGAGGGGGGGGTGTGGCATTGTTAATCAAGGAAAGTATTACGGCGGTAGAAAGGACGCTTGAGGACTCGTCTACTGAGGCAGTATGGGCCGAGGTTAGGAACAGTAGAGGAGAGGTCACCCTGTTGGGAGTTGTCTATAGACCTCCGAATAGTCCCAGAGATGTCGAGGAAAGGATTGCAAAGATGATTCTTGACAGGAGCGAGAGTAACAGGGTAGTTGTTATGGGGGACTTTAACTTTCCAAATATTGACTGGAAATACTATAGTTCGAGTACTATAGATGGGTCAGTTTTTGTGCAGTGTGTGCAGGAGGGTTTTCTGACACAGTATGTAGACAGACCAACAAGGGGCGAGGCCACATTGGATTTGGTACTGGGTAATGAACCCGGCCAGGTGTTAGATTTAGATGTAGGTGAGCACTTTGGTGATAGTGATCACAACTCGGTTATGTTTACTTTAGCAATGGGCAGGGATAGGTATATACCGCAAGGCAAGAATTATAGCTGGGGGAAAGGCAATTATGATGCTATTCGGCAAGATTTAGGAGGTATAGGATGGGGAAGGAAACTGCAGGGGATGGGTACAATCGAAATGTGGAGCTTTTTCAAGGAACAGTTACTGCGTGTCCTTGATAAGTATGTACCTGTCAGGCAGGGAGGAAGTTGTCGAGCAAGGGAGCCGTGGTTTACTAAGGAAGTTGAAGCACTTGTCAAGAGGAAGAAGAAGGCTTATGTTAGGATGAGACATGAAGGCTCAGTTAGGGCACTTGAGAGTTACAAGTTAGCCAGGAAGGACCTAAAGGGAGAGTTAAGAAGAGCGAGGAGAGGACACGAAAAGTCGTTGGCGGATAGGATCAAGGAAAACCCTAAGGCTTTCTATAGGTATATCAGGAACAAAAGAATGACTCGAGTAAGATTAGGGCCAATCAAGGATAGTAGTGGAAAGTTGTGTGTGGAATCAGAGGAGATAGGGGAAGCATTAAATGGATATTTTTCGTCAGTGTTTACACTGGAGAAAGACAATGTTGTCGAGGAGAACACTCAGGTTCAGTCGACCAGGCTAGATGGAATTGAGGTTCAAAAGGAGGAGGTGTTAGCAATTTTAGAAAATGTCAAAATAGATAAGTCCCCTGGGCCAGATGGGATTTATCCTAGGATTCTCTGGGAAGCCAGGGAGGAGATTGCAGAGCCTTTGTCCTTGATCTTTATGTCGTCTTTGTCGACAGGAATAGTGCCGGAAGACTGGAGGATAGCAAATGTTGTCCCCTTGTTCAAGAAGGGGAGTAGAGACAACCCTGGTAATTATAGACCGGTGAGCCTTACTTCGGTTGTGGGAAAAATGTTGGAAAAGGTTATAAGAGATAGGGTTTATAATCATCTTGAAAAGAACAAGTTGATTAGCGATACTCAACACGGTTTTGTGAAGGGTAGGTCATGTCTCACAAACCTTATTGAGTTTTTTGAGAAGGTGACCAAACAGGTGGATCAGGGTAAAGCTGTTGATGTGGTGTATATGGATTTCAGTAAGGCGTTTGATAAGGTTCCCCACGGTAGGCTATTGCAGAAAATAAGGAAGTATGGAATTGAAGGTGATTTAGCGGTTTGGATCAGTAATTGGCTAGCTGAAAGAAGACAGAGGGTGGTGGTTGATGGCAAATGTTCATCCTGGAGTTCAGTTACTAGTGGTGTACCGCAAGGATCTGTTTTGGGGCCACTGCTGTTTGTCATTTTTATAAATGACCTGGAAGAGGGTGTAGAAGGATGGGGTAGTAAATTTGCAGATGACACGAAGGTCGGTGGAGTTGTGGATAGTGCTGAAGGATGTTATAGGATACAGAGGGACATAGATAAGCTGCAGAGCCCGGCTGAGAGGTGGCAGATGGAGTTTAATGCGGAAAAGTGTGAGGTGGTTCACTTTGGAAGGAGTAACAGCAATGCAGAGTACTGGGCTAATGGCAAGATTCTTGGTAGTGTAGATGAACAGAGAGATCTCGGCATCCAGGTACATAAATCCCTGAAAGTTGCCACCCAGGTTAATAGGGCTGTTAAGAAGGCATATGGTGTGCTAGCCTTTATAAGCAGGGGGATTGAGTTTCGGAACCACAGGGTCATGCTGCAGCTGTACATAACTCTGGTGCGGCCACACCTGGAGTACTGCGTGCAGTTCTGGTCACCACATTATAGGAAGGATGTGGAAGCTTTGGAAAGAGTTCAGAGGAGATTTACTAGGATGTTGCCTGGTATGGAGGGAAGGTCTTACGAGGAAAGGCTCAGGGAATTGAGGTTGTTTTCGTTAGAGAGGAGAAGGCTGAGAGGTGACTTAATAGAGACATATAAGATAGTCAGAGGGTTAGATAGGGTGGACAGTGAGAGTCTTTTTCCTCGGATGGTGATGACCAACACGAGGGGACATAGCTTTAAATTGAGGGGTGAGAGATATAGGACAGATGTCAGAGGCAGTTTCTTTACTCAGAGAGTAGTAGGGGTGTGGAACGCCCTGCCTGCAACAGTAGTAGACTCGCCAACTTTAAGGGCATTTAAGTGGTCACTGGATAGACATATGGATGAAAATGGAATAGTGTAGGTCAGATAGGCTTCAGATGGTTTCACAGGTCGGCGCAACATCGAGGGCCGAAGGGCCCGTACTGCGCTGTAGTGTTCTATGTTCTATGTTCTATGTTCTATGTCAGGGAACGTGGTTTTCATACCGATCGTCTGGGAGGCACAGTCAGCGATCATTCCCTGGCAAGGCGATCGTCCAAATCACGGATGCCTGAGTCGCCATGTTGGACCCTGAATCCCCCACTTTACGCATCTCAGTGTCGGGGCTCCAAGGTGGTAATGACTCCAGGCCACCTTGTGCCGTGTAGGCAAGGCTGGAAAATGGTTCCTCCGGTGGGGTTGGTCCTGACGCTGACTCCCCGCTCCGGAGGTCGTCCAGATGCTTCCACACCATCCGTTGTCATATTTTTATCACGTTAGATACTGGTCGAGTCTATCTCACCACGGTCCCTGGCATCCACTAGGCACCGTCTCTGAAGTTTTGGATATATACTGTCCCCCGTCCCCGGTTGGAAACCATCCGTCTGCTTTGGGACCGACTCTGCGGGTCTTATCTCCATTCCACTGTCCCGCTCATCTCGGGGAACGTTCGCCTAAGGCAGGTTCCAAATCTCCAGACCATCAGTTCTGCTAGTGCCACTCCGGTCATAACATGTGGCGTGGCATAGTAGCTGAATAGAAATGCGTCAGCCTCGTCTCTACGGATCCTGCGGCCTGTTTCCTCGCAGCCTGTTTCCTCATTCCCTTCTTGAAGGTCTGCACTGCTGGTTCAGCCAGACCATTTGAAGAAAGGTGGTTTGAGGCTATCCGGATATGCTTCACCCCAATTATCTTCATGAAGCATACAAACTCCTCATTAGTTAAAGGGATACCGTTGTCCGTGACACATACCTTTGGGATGTCATGGGTGCTGAATGAGAGTCATACCTTCTCAATGGCGGGCTTTGAAGTTGTGGATGGCATTCGGTAGATTTCAAACTATTTGGAATGAGCGCCCACTATCACATTGAGCCTTGACAAGGTTCGCAAAAATCTGCATGCCGACGAAGCCAAGGCTGGCCCAACCATTCCAATGGGTGGAGGGTGCAACTGGTGGGTTCTGATGTTCTTGGCCTGTGGTGCATTGCTGGGCAGTCACTCAATGTCACCATCCAGGTCTAGCCACCATACACAGCTCCTGGCAAGCATTTTCACCTGTGACATCCCTGGGTGTCCATTGTGTAGATTTTGAAGTATGGCCTGTCTGTCCTGACTTGGAATCACAACGTGAGCTCCCCACAGGAGAATTCCATCCTCCTTGTAACTTCGTTCGGACCGAGTCCTTCTGTGTCCAATCACAAGCTTGTGTGGTAGTGATCGGCAAGAAGTCCATAAAGTTTAAGATTGATACAACTTCGTCAATCCTTGGTGGAGAATAGGGCATATCTGACTCAGAGCGCTCATGTTTGTGATCTACGTACCCAGCCGACACTCAAATACGTACACGTATTCGGCTAACAATAGGACCCAATGCTGTATCCGGGCAAATGCAATCAGCAGAATCACCTTGTCCTCTTTAAACAATCCGAGCAATGGCTTGTGGTCTGTTATGATGGTGAAACAACACCCATATAAACTTGTGGAATTTATCCACTGCAAAAATGATGACTAGCCCTTCCTTCTCAATCTGAGCATACTGCGCTCCGCAGAGCCAAAGTCCACAATGTGCAGAGTATCGGTCTCTATTCCATCATCCATGTGGTGAGATAACACCCACCCAATTCTTGGATTTGGATTTGTTTATTGTCACATGTTGTTTATTGTCACATGTACCGAGGTACAGTGAAAAGTATTTTTCTGCGAGCAGCTCAAACAGATCGTTAAGTAAATGAAAATAAAATAAAATACATAATCGGGCAACACAAGGTACACAATGTAACTACGTAAACACCGGCATCGGGTGAAGCATACAGGAGTGTAGTGTTAATGAGGTCAGTCCATAAGAGGGTCGTTTAGGAGTCTGGTAACATAAGAACATAGGAACTAGGAGCAGGAGTAGGCCATCTGGCCCCTCGAGCCTGCTCCGCCATTCAATGAGATCGTGGCTGTTCTTTTGTGGACTCAGCTCCACTTTCCGGCCTGAGCATCATAACCCTTAATCCCTTTATTCTTCAAAAAACTATCTATCTTTATCTTAAAAACATTATAAGAAGGAGCCTCAATTGCTTCACTGGGCAAGGAATTCCATAGTTTCACAACCCTTTGGGTGAAGAAGTTCCTCCTAAACTCAGTCCTGAATCCACTTCCCCTTATTTTGAAGCTATGCCCCCTAGTTCTGCGTTCACCCACCAGTGGAAACAACCTGCCTGCATCTATCCTATCTATTCCCTTCATAATTTTATATGTTTCTATAAGATCCCCCCTCATCCTTCTAAATTCCGACGAGTACAGTCCCAGTCTACTCAACCTCTCCTCGTAATCCAACCCCTTCAGCTCTGGGATTAACCTAGTGAATCTCCTCTGCACACCCTCCAGTGCCAGTACGTCCTTTCTCAGGTAAGGAGACTAAAACTGAACACACTACTCCAGGTGTGGCCTCACTAACACCTTATACAATTGCAGCATAACCTCCCTAGTCTTAAACTCCATCCCTCTAGCAATGAAGGACAAAATTCCATTTGCCTTCTTAATCACCTGTTGCATCTGTAAACCAACTTTCTGTGACTCATGCACTAGCACACCCAGGTCTCTCTGCACAGCAGCATGTTTTAATATTTTATCATTTAAATAATAATCCCTTTTGCTGTTATTCCTACCAAAATGGATAACCTCACATTTGTCAACATTGTATTCCATCTGCCAGACCCTAGCCCATTCACTTAACCTATCCAAATCCCTCTGCAGACTTCCGGTATCCTCTGCACTTTTTGCTTTACCACTCATCTTAGTGTCATCTGCAAACTTGGGCACATTGCCCTTGGTCCCCAACTCCAAATCATCTGTGTACATTGTGAACAATTGTGGGCCCTACACTGATCCCTGAGGGACACCACTAGCTACTGATTGCCAACCAGAGAAACACCCATTAATCCCCACTCTTTGTTTTCTATTAATTAACCAATTCTCTATCCATGCTACTACTTTACCCTTAATGCCATGCATCTTTATCTTATACAGCAACCTTTTGTGTGGCACCTTGTCAAAGGCTTTCTGGAAATCCAGATATACCACATCCATTGGCTTCCCGTTATCTACCGCTCTGGTAATGTCCTCAAAAAATTCCACTACATTTGTTAGGCACGACCTGCCCTTTATGAACCCATGCTGCATCTGCCCAATGGGACAATTTCCATCTAGATGCCTCGCTATTTCTTCTTTGATGATAGATTCCAGCATCTTCCCTATTACCGAAGTTAAGCTCACTGGCCTATAATTACCCGCTTTCTGCCTACCTTCTTTTTTAAACAGTGGTGTCACGTTTGCTAATTTCCAATCTGCCGGGACCACCCCAGAGTCTAGAGAATTTTGGTAAATTATCACTAGTGCATCTGCAATTTTCCTAGCCATCTCTTTCAGCACTCTGGGATGATTCCATCAGGGCCAGGAGACTTGTCTACCTTTAGTCCCATTAGCTTGCCCATCACTACCTCCTTAGTGATAACAATCGTCTTAAGGTCCTCACCTGTCATAGCCTCATTTCTATCAGCCACTGGCATGTTATTTGTGTCTTCCACTGTGAAGACTGACCCAAAAAACCTGTTCAGTTCCTCAGCCATTTCCTCATCTCCCATTATTAAAACTCCCTTCTCATCCTCTAAAGGACCAATATTTACCTTAGCCACTCTTTTTTGTTTTATATATTTGTAGAAACTTTTACTATCTGTTTTTATATTCTGAGCAAATTTACTCTCATAATCTATCTTACTCTAACAGCGGGGAAGAAGTTGTTTTTGAGTCTGTTCATGCGTGTTCTCAGACTTTTGTATCTCCTGGCCGATGGAAGAAGTTGGAAGAGTGAGTAAGCCGGGTGGGAGGGGTCTTTGATTATGCTGCCCGCTTTTCCCAGGCAGCGGGAGGTGCAGATGGAGTCAATGGATGGGAGGCAGGTTCATGTGATGCACTGGGCTGTGTTCACGACTCTCTGAAGTTTCTTGCGGTCTTGGGCCGAGCAGTTGCCATACCAGGCTGCGATGCAGCCGGATAGGATGCTTCCTATGGTGCATCTGTAAAAATTGGTAAGAGTCAATGGGAACATGCCAAATTTCTTTAGTTTCCTGAGGATATATAGGTGCTGTTGTGCTTTCTTGGTGGTAATGACGACGTGGTGGACCAGGATGTGTATCCTTAGGAATTTGAAGCTGTTAATCATCTCCACCTTGGTCCCGTTGATGCTGACAGGGATGTATACAGTACTTTGCTTCCTGAAGTCAATAACCAGCTCTTCAGCTTTGCTAGCATTGAGGGAGAGATTGTTGTCGCTTCACCACTCCACTAGGACTTCTATCTCCCACCTGTATTCTGACTCGTCGTTATTTAAGATCCGGCCCACTATGGTCATGTCGTCAGCAAATTTGTAGATGGAGTTGGAACCAAACTTTGCCACACAGTCGTTGATGTGTTGGGCAGGCTGGGTCGATGTGGACTTCACTTGATGCAGTGTAGCGAGAGACAGACCTCCAACACTTGATCAGATGCAACACGATTTTATTTAACGTCTTAACTATAATACATGTTCAACTGTGGGTTGACACTGTGCTGACTTGACTGGAGACCTGGTACTAGCCTGACCAGACTTACTAGCTACCACATGGTGTTTGCACTGGCTAGCTCACGAACTCTGACTGTCTCAGAGGCTGGATCCAGAGAGAGTGGGAAATCTGGTGCCCTCTGGCTTTATAGTCCTGGTGTCCTGTCTGGTGATTGGCTGCTCTGTTCTGTGTGCTTACTGGTCATCCTGTGTGTCATTTGCTGCCTGTCTGCACTCCATTATATACATAGATGTATATTATGACAGTCATGTGTGTACAGGGAGTACAGTAGAAGGCTAAGTACGCAGCCTTGCGGGGCCCCGGTACTGAAGATTATTCTGGAGGAGGTTTGTTGTTTGTTCTTACTGATTGTGGTCTGTGGGTCAGAAGGTCGAGGTTCCAGTTGCAGAGTGAGGAGCCAAGTCCTAGGTTTTGGAGCTTTGATATGAGCTTGGCTGGGATTATGGTGATGAAGGTGGAGCGGTAGTCAATAAATAGGAGTCTGATGTCCTTGTTGTCGAGATGTCTAGAGATAAGTGTAGGACCAGGAGATGGACCAGTTGCGGCAGTATGCGAATTGCAGTGGATCAAGGCATTCTGGGAGTATGGAGTTGTTGCGCTTCATGACCAACCTCTCGAAGCACTGTATTATGACTGATATCAGGGCCACCGTACGGTAGTCATTGAGGCACATTGCCTGGTTCTTCTTTAGATTATGGTCTTCTTGAAGCAGGTGGGGGCCTCGGAGCGGAGTAAGGACAGGTTAAAGATGTCCGCAAACACATCTGCCAGCTGGTCCATGCAGGCTCTGAGTGCACGACCAGGGATCCCATCCAGACCCGTCGCCTTCCGAGGTTTCGCTCTCAGGAAATGTGCTGGTGGAATTTTGGCAGTACACTCTTGAGGTTGGCCTTGTGGAAGTCCCCAGCCATGCTGAACAAGGCCTCCGGGTGTTCTGTTTCGTTGTTGTTTATAACTGTGTACAGTTCGTCCAGCGCCTTCCTCACTTCTGCCTGGGGTGGGATGTAGACCGCTGTGATAATGGCTGAAGTGAACTCACGTGGAAGATAGTATGGGTGGCACTTCACGGTCAGGTATTCCAGGTCCCAGGGAGCAGTAGGGTCGTCACATCCAAACACCAGGAGGAGTTGATGAGGAGGCAAAACCCTCCACCCTTCGCTTTGCCTGATGATACGGTGCAAGCCGCCCAATGAATTGAGAAGCCTTCAGGTTGTATGGCACAGTCCGGTGAGGCGGGGGTGAGCCATGTCTCTGTGAAACAGAGCACACAGCAGACTCTTACTTTCCTCTGAGAGGTAAGTCTAGCGTTAAGTTCATCCAGCTTGTTTTCAATCGCTTGGACGTTTGCCAGAAGTATGCTGGGGAGAGGGGTCTTGAAATCACGTTGCTTCAGTCTCGCCTGCAGACCGCCGAGTTTCCCTCGCTTCCTCAGTCGGCGGCTGTGGCTGTATGGTCCCGGGATCCGATGGGAGAAGTCTGATCTTGAAGGTAGGTGGTTGTGTCTGGCGGGGGCCGCGTTGCTGGCAGGGGCCAGAGCGCTGGTTAAGTTCATGGGGTCACGTCTGGTAGGGTCCCAGGCGCTGGTTGAGGTAGTGGGGTTGCTTGGGGGGGCATGTTTGTGATCCGGTTGGGTCCCGGCATTCTATGAGTCCGGAAATACCTTGCGGCACATTCGGGTCCTCGCACGGGGTCTCCGGATTTCGGGTTCCTGGGTCGCATGCAGGGGCTTCCTGAGGCAAGTTGGGCTGGGTCCCGTGTTCTGTTCCCTCCTTGGGCGCTCCTGGGGTCGGGCCTTGGAGTAGGCCCACTCGGGCCTCCACATGGATTATTCTTTCCTCCATCCTCAGGTTGGTCGGGTCGCTGGGCGTGCCTCGGGCCAGGTCTCGTGGTCGGGAGCCGGGTCGGGTGCTCCGGCGACTGGGTCCGGTCCAAATCGAGGTCGGGGCCGTATTTACGGTTTGGGCCTCATCAGCCCCAAGGTCGGGTCGGGTCATCAGGAGTGCAGCCAGGTCAGGTCGAGTCGGGTCAAAAGATCTCCTTCACGGGCCTCTGAGGATCTTGAAACCTGCAAGAGAAGATAAAAGAGAAAGGTTAGTAATAGCAATAATGTTAAGTTAGTCTTAGAATTAAATTTTAAAAGATTAATACGGTTATAAGATATGTAAAAAGAGGATCTGTTCCGAAGAGCTCGCAAAGAATCGCCACGCTCCAGCACCATCTTGTGTTCAAATACAAATTCTGTATGGGGGGGGGCATCACAATTGACCAATTGACCAAAAGGGGTTTTGAGGGGTCATAGTGCGTCAACAATCCTGACTACAACAACCGGGGCACCCGGAGGAAACCCACGCAGACACGGGGAGAATGTGCAGACTTTGCACAGTGATCCAGCAGGGAATCAAACCTGGGACCCTGGCGCCGTGCAGCCACAGCGCTAATCACTTGTGCTACTGTGCTGCCATCAAGTCCCCATTATTTTGATCCTTCCCTACCCCACTGTGCATCTGTTTTGTGTGTGTGTGTGTTTGTGGGTCGAGGGTCGAGCCCAGCCCTATCCCGTACTGTCATAATATCCACTCATGTATATAATGAAGTGCAGACAGGCAGTGATTGACACACAGGATGACCAGTAAGCACACAGCACAGAGCAGCCAATTACCAGACAGGACACGACCACTATAAAGCCAGAGGGCACCAGGTTTCCCTCTCTCTCTGGACCCAGCCACTGAGACAGTCAGAGTCCATGAGCTAGCCAGTGCAAACACCATGCGGTAGACAGTAAGTCTGGTCAGGCCAGTACTAGGTTTCCAGTCAATTCAGTATAGTGTCAACCCACAGCTGAGTATGTATATTAGTTACAACGTTGAATAAAATAGTGTTGGATCTTCTCCAGTGTTAGAGGTCTGTCTCTCGCTACACTGCATCAAGTGCAGTCCACGTCGAGCCAACCTGCCTAACACATCACGGTACCAGAGTGATACTGGAATTTGACGGACCTACCTCAAGTGAATCAGCCTCGACCAGCAAGCAGCCATCCGGTGACATGGAAAACGTCCAGCCTCCTCCGCAGCTCCTCATCTCCGGTAACCTCGGCGCCAATTGCAAGATCTTCAAGCAAAAGTTCCTCTTATACATCGAGGCCGCCGCCCTCGAGGCCGCATCGGATGCCAGGAAGATCGCGCTATTTCTCTCCACAGCGGGGGACCACGCCATTCTTATCTACAACTCCCTTACATTCACTGAAGGCGAAAACAAGACGAAATTCAAAACAGTCCTGCTGAAGTTCGACAGCCACTGCGACATTGAGGTGAATGAGAATTTTGAACGGTACGTTTTCCAGCAGAGGCTTCAGGGTAAGGATGAACCTTTTCAGTCCTTCTTGACCCATCTCTGCATCCTCGCGCAGTGATGTAACTATGATTCAACAACTGATTCCGTGATCCGGGATCAGATCGTTTTCGGGGTCCACTCCGATTCCCTTCACCAGCAGCTCCTGAAAGTCAAGCAGCCCACCCTCACCATCGTCACCGAAACGTGCGTTCTCCACGAGCATGCTAACAACCAGTACTCCCACATCACGGCTGCAGAAACTGCAAAGCTGGTCTCCCAGCAGCGGCGCAGAAGTGTCCGTTCAATACAGCAAGGCAGGCCAGATTCCGGTCCCGACAGCCCAACAGACCCTGATGCTGACTGCCTCAGGTCCCCATACCGGGTGGGCATCATTACGAAGCAGGCGCTGCCCTACACCACGACGGCGAAGCACCTCCCGATCCTCAGCGTGGATCCCGACGACGAGTGGTGTGCTGTCCTCACAGTTAACAAGGCTCGCATCCGGTTCAAACTGGACACCGGCGCATTTGGCGAACCTCATCTCGAAATCCAATCTCGACACAATCCGCGTCAGACCAAGTATTCTTCCACCGGCCTGCCAGCTCCTTGACTACAATGGCCATGCCATAGCTGCCAGTGGCTCGTGTCAACTAGGGGTGTCCAATAAGGCGATCAAGGCAAACCTGCGGTTTGAAATCGTCGGGCTTGACAGAGCTTCCCTGCTCGGTACTCGAGCCTGCAAACTCCTGAACCTGGTTCAGCGAGTCCACACCATGTCATCGTCACCGGCGACGGCCTCACCTGATGGAAACTTCCAAGCTGACATAGAAATGAAATGAAAATGAAATCGCTTATTGTCACAAGTAGGCTTCAAATGAAGTTACTGTGAAAAGCCCCTAGTCACCACATTCCGGCACCTGTTCAGGGAGGCTGTTACGGGAATCGAAACGTGCTGCTGGCTTGCCTTGGTCTGCTTTCAAAGCCAGCGATTAGCCCTGTGAGCTAAACAGCCCCTATTGTGAGCTAAACAGCCCCTATACATCATCACACAGTACCACAGCCTATTCGATGGAATGGGCACACTCCCATACCGATATAAAATCCTGCTCAAGCCGAATGCCACCCCTGTAATTCATGCACCACGCCGGGTGCCGGCACCCCTCAAGGATCGTCTGAAGAAGCAGTTACAGGAAATCCAGGACCAGAGCATCATATTGAAGGTCACAGAGCCCACAGACTGGGTCAGCTCCATGGTCTGCGTCAAGAAGCCGTCAGGGGAGCTTTGAATCTGCATTGACCCCACGGATCTAAACCGCAGCATCATGCGGGAACATTACTCGATACCAAAGTGTGAAGAGTTGACCAGTGAGATGGCTCATTCCAAATCCTTTACAATGCTGGACGCCTCCAATTGTTTTTGGCAAATACAGCTGGACGCGTCCAGTCGCAAGCTGTGCACATTCAACACCCCATTCGGTCGCTATTGCTGAAACCGGATGCCTTTTGGCATCATCTCTGCCTCAGAGGTATTTCACCGCATCATGGAACAGATGATGGAGGGTATCGAGGGGGTGCGAGTGTACATTGACTGTGTCATTATCTGGTCCACAACGCCCCAGGAACACATCGATCGCCTCAAGAAGGTATTCCAGAGAATCCATGAGCATGGTCTCCAGCTCAACAGGGCCAAGTGCTCATTTGGTCAATCGGACATCATATTCCTAGGCGACCACATCTCGCAGCAAGGCATGCGGCCAGATGCCGACAAGGCCTCGGCAATCAATGCCATGAAGACCCCGAATGGACAAGAAGGCGGTCCTCCGCTTTCTCGGGATGGTCAACTTCCTCGGGAAATTCATTCCCAATATGGCATCCCACACCACGGTCCTCCGCCATCTCATCAAGAAGTCGACGGAATTCCAGTGGCTGCCCGCGCATGAAAAGGAATGGCGTGAGCTGAAAGCGAAGCTCACCACAGCCCCGGTTCTGGCGTTCTTCGACCCAACCAAGGAAACCAAGATATCAATTGATGCATGCCAGGACGGCATTGGGGCGGTGCTCCTCCAGCGAGATGACTCCTCGTCCTGGGCTCCAGTGGCATATGCCTCCAGGGCCATGATGCCCACTGAGCAACGGTACACTCAGATTGAGAAGGAGTGTCTGGGTTTCCTAACAGGGATAGTCAAGTTTCACGACTATGTTTATGGCCTGCCAAAATTCACGGTAGAGATGGACCACAGGCCTCTATTCCACATTTTCCAGAAGGATTTAAATGACATGACACCTCGGTTACAGCGAATTCTTCTTAAGCTATGCCGCTACAATTTTGAACTTGTCTACACGCCAGGCAAAGAGCTCATTGTTGCAGATGCCCTATCCAGGTCCATTACCACTCCGTGTGAACAAACTGACTTCATCTGCCACATAGAAGTGCAAGTGCAATTGTGTGCCACCAACTTTCCGGCCTCTGATGAGCGGGTGGTCCAAATTTGTGAGGTAACGGCCCAGGATCCTCTGCTACAGTGAGTGATGCAGCACCTTGCCAATGGCTGGCAGAAGGGACAGTGTCCCCAGTTCTACAACGTAAAGGACGACCTGACGGTGGTGGAAGGCATCCTCCTGAAGCTTGATAGGATTGTGATTCCTCAGAGCATGAGAGCTATGGTACTCGGCCAACTCCATGAGGGTCACCTTGGGGTCGAGAAATGCTGACGCAGAGCTCGGGAGGCAGTCTATTGGCCGGGTATCAGCCAGGACATTGTCAACACGGTCCTCAACTGCCCTACCTGTCAGAAGTTTCAGCCAGCTCAACCCAAAGAAACGTTGCAGCAACACGACATTGTGACCTCTTCGTGGTCCAAAGTCGGTGTCGACCTTTTCCACACCAAGGGGCGTGACCACGTACTCCTGGTCGACTACTTCTCCAGTTACCCAGAAATGGTGAAACTGTCCAACCCCATGTCGAAGGCAGTGATTAAAGCCTGCAAAGAAACCTTCGCCAGGCATGGGATACCGCTCACGGTAATGAGCGACAAAGGACCATGCTTTTACAGCCAGGAATAGTCTGATTTTGCACAGTCCTACAACTTCCGTCACATAATCTCCAGCCCCCACTACCCTCAGTCAAATGGGAAGGCCGAGAAAGGAGTCCATATTGTCAAGCGGTTGCTGTGCAAAGCTGAGACTCAGGCTCCGACTTCAACCTGGCAATGCTGGCATACAGGGCAACCCCACTGTCCACTGGGTTGTCTCCAGCGCAGCTGCTCATGAATCGCACTCTGAGGACCACAGTTCCAGCCATCCATGTTCCCCACCTTGACCACCTCATGGTCGTACAGAAAATGCAGCAGTCGCGGGCCCAACAGAAAGCCACATATGATGCTCATGCCACAGATCTACCCGAGCTGGCCCCAACTGATCATGTTTGTGTCCAGATGCCTGAGGGCGGCTGGTCAGCTACAGCTGTGGTGATGAAACAAATGGCTCCAAGATCGTTCCTTGTCCGTATGGCTGATGGCTCCCTGCTACAGCACAACAGACGGGCACTGTGAAGAGTTCCACGGCCGCTACCTGACCGAAGTGCCCCGCCACCCATGATGCTTCCTCCGGACGTACCCTACCACGAGGCCACCGATCTATAGCAATCCTGCAGTCCCCACGACCACCGCGATGGCAGCGATCCCGCCTATCCACTTGCAGGCGGCCCCTGATCCACCCCTGCGGTGGTCAACAAGAATTTGTCGCCCTCCACAAAGACTAAATCTATAGACTGAACTTTTGTACATTTTGTGACCTCATCGTTTTGACCTCTGTAAATGCTATTTCATTTGCCATGTATCTGCACTATCGACACCTTCCTATGTATATACGTTCATTTCAACACCTTTTGTATATAGTCAGGCACATACACACATATATATATATTTATATGTACGCACGCACACCTTAACATTTATTTATCTGAAAAAAAGGGGGAGATGTCATAATATCCACTCATATATATATAATGAAGTGCAGACAGGCAGTGATTGACACACAGGATGACCAGTAAGCACACAGAACAGAGCAGCCAATCACCAGACAGGACACAACCACTATAAAGCCAGAGGGCACTAGGTTTCCCGCTCTCTCTGGACCCAGCCACTGAGACAGTCAGAGTCCATGAGCTAGCCAGTGCAAACACCATGCGGTAGCTAGTAAGTCTGGTCAGGCCAGTACTAGGTTTCCAGTCAATTCAGTATAGTGTCAACCCACAGCTGAGCATGTATATTAGTTATAACTTTGAATAAAATCGTGTTGGATCTTCTCCAGTGTTAGAGGTCTATCTCTCGCTACACTGCATCAAGTGCAGTCCACGTCGAACCAATCTGCCTAACACATCACCTACCACCTGGGGGGGCTCTAATGGCCTCCCAAATCCCCGAGGTGCCACCACGTCTGGGCCATGATTGTGGAAACCAATGCTAGACAGCGTCTGGCTGAGGCTCGCAGGCATGGCCGTTGATTCCTGGTAACCAGATGAATCTGGTGTGGGGATATTTAATTTGCCTAATGGCTCATTTTCTGGATCACATCCTCACTCGGAGGTAGAAGGAGATTAACTTTGTTTGTAATTCTGTGCTGTACCTGTCCTGGAAGTGTGTGATGTGAACCGTGCAGAGGGAGTTTTACTCTGTATCTGACACTGTTATGTATCTGTCCTGGGAGTGTTTGATGGGGATAGTGTGGAGGGAGCTTTACTCAGTATCTGACCCCATGCTGTATGTGCCCTGGAAGTGTTTGATAGGGACAGTGTAGAGCAGTGTTCTTCAAACTTTTTTTCCGGGCACCCATTTTTACCAACCGGCCAACATTCGCAAACCACGCCGGCTGACCTGCGCAACCCACCATTTTCTCTTACCTTGTTTGCTGCTGACAAAAATGGAGGAAATAGATTTGGGGTCCCTTTGGCCCTCGTACACGCTCCTCCAATGGAACCTGTTGAATGAAGGTGAAGCCTTCCTGTGTGGGAAAGTATGGAGTCTCCATCTGTCCAAATTTTGGAATTTTTTAACTGTAAAATTTTATTAAATAACCCCCCCCCCACCGAACTTGTAAAATAAAATGAGTAAAATAAATGAATAAACCCCCCCCCCCCCCCGAACTTGTCAAAAAAAAGAGTAAAATAAATGAATAAACCCCCCGAACTTGTCAAAAAAAATGAGTAAAATAAATGAAAAAATTGAATAAAACCCCCCGAACTTGTAAAAAAAATAAAATGAATAAAATAAATGAATAAAAACCACTACAGAACTTGTAAAACAAAAAGCTGCAACCATTCAAAAAAATAACGGCCGCACTACACATGCGTGCCCGATGGTCGGCGTGCGCGCACCGATCATTGTGCACGCATGTGCAATGCGGCGGAATTTTTTAAAAACATGTTCGTGGCCGCTTGCAGTCGGCGTTATGAAAAGCCGGCTGTTGCGTGGGGATTTGCACAATCGGGAGCGCCGCGGACAACAGCTCTGTGACCCTCCCGACACCCACCCGCGCACCGGGGGTCGCGTCCCTGACTTTGAAGAACACTGGTGTAGAGGGAGCTTTACTCAGTATCTAACCCCATGCTGTACCTGTCCCAGAAGTGTTTGATGGGGACAGTGTAGAGGGAGCTTTACTCTGTATCTAACCCCATACTGTACCTGCCCTGGGAGTGTTTGATGAGACAGTGTAGAGGGAGCTTTACTCTGTATCTAACCCCATGCTGTACCTGTCCTGGGAGTGTTTGATGGTGACAGTGTAGAGGGAGCTTTACTCAGTATCTAACCCCATACTGTACCTGTCCTGGGAGTGTTTGATAGGGACAGTGTAGAGGGAGCTTTACTCAGTATCTAACCCCATACTGTACCTGTCCTGGGAGTGTTTGATAGGGACAGTGGAGAGGGAGCTTTACTCAGTATCTAACCCCATACTGTACCTGTCCCAGAAGTGCTTGATAGGGACAGTGGAGAGGGAGCTTTACTCAGTATTTAACCCCATACTGTACCTGTCCTGAGAGTGTTTGATAGGGACAGTGGAGAGGGGCTTTAGAGTCATAGGGTCATACAGTACAGAAAAGGTCCGTCAGCTCCTTGAGTTTGTGCTGGTCAAAAACAATCACCGAACTGTAAAGTTATGCAGTAACAAGTGTATATGACAGTGTATATAGCCTCCAACCACTAGGTGTCATACAAGAGGAACAGAACAGTGGAACCGGACAAAACCAGTTTTGGTCAGAGTTACAGGAGCTGTTAGTAGCATGGTTGGATGCTCCACAGTTTGGTTAGCAATAGTTTTGTTTACCCACAGTTTACTCAACATTGAACAATATAGTCTAGAACTAGATGTTCTGTCGTACACTGATTCATTCATCATCATAGCACACAAACATGACTCGAACTATTTCAATCCCATTTCCCAGCACTTGGCCCATAGTTTTGTATGCCCTGGGATTGCAAGTGCACATTGAAATATTTCTGTAATGATATAAGGGTCTCTGCTCCCACGACCCTTTCAGGCAACGAGTTCCAGACTCCCACCACCCTCTGGGTGAAAAAGATTTTCCTCACATCCCCTCGAAACCTCCTGTCTCTGACCTTAAACCTATGCCCTCTGGTCATTGACTCCTCCATGAAAGGGAATGGTTTCTTCCTGTCTACCGTGTCTATGATCCTTATCATTTTATACATCTCAATCATGTCCCCCTCAATCTTCTCTGCACCCTCTTCTTCAAAGCTAAAACTGTCCAGCCCAGGCAACGTCCTGGTAAATCTCCTCTGCACTCTTTCCAGTGCTATCACATCCCTCCTATAATGTGGATTCCAGAACTGCACACACTACTCTAGCTATGGCCTAACCAATGTTTTATACAGTTCCAGCACAACTTCTCTGCTCTTAAACTCTGTGCCCCAGTTAATAAAGGCAAGTATACCAAATGTCTTCTTAACCACTGCATTCACCTGCTCTCCTAGCTTAAGGGTCTGATCCTCCGTGCTTCCTATGTTTCTGCTGTTTATCATGCCTTGTTTGTCCTGCTTCACCAAGTGCTTCACCTCACACTTATCCAGATTGAATTCCATTTGCTACTGATCTGCCCATCAGACCACCCTGTCTATATCTTCCTTCAATTGAAGGCTAACCTCCTCATTATTTAACACCCCAACAATTTTTGGATCATCCGCAAACTTATTGAGCAACCCTCCTACATTCATGTCTCAATCATTTATATAAAGCACAAACAGATCCCTGTGGGACCCCACTGGACCCAGGCTTCCAGTCAGAAAAACATGCCTTGACTATCACCCTCTGCTTCCTACCACTCAGCCAATTTTAGATCCAATTTACCAAATTTCCTTGGATCCCATGGGTTCTTACCTTTGCTATCAGTCTCCCATGTGGGACCATATCAAAAGTCTTGCTGAAGTCCCAGTCGACTACGTCAAATGCATTGCCCTAATCTCCGCACCTGGTCACCTCTTCGAAAAATACAATCAAGTTGGTCAGACATGACCTCCCCTTAACAAAACAATGCTGGCCATTCTTGATTAATCCCTATCTCTCCATAAACAGATTAAGTGTGTCCCTCAGAACTGCTTCCAGTAATTCCCCAACACTGAGGTTAGACTGACTGGCCTACAGTTTCCTCATTTATCCCTTCCTGTCTTCTTGAATAATGGTCGTGGTATATGAGTGTAGATTAATTGTCCATTGTTTATTATATAGAAGTGAGAGTCAAATTCAATTAAGTAGTGTAAATAAACCTTTAGCTTTGTTGAATATAAAAGCTAGTTGAGGTCTTTGTGAACACTTCGCCAACCATCCTAGGATCTGTACCACAAAGAACACCACATACCTGCCGTGTGAGTGTTTGATCGGGACAGTGTGGCGGGGGCTTTACTCTGAATCTAACCTCATGGTGTAGCTGTCCTGGGAGTGTTTGATGCTCAGGCTGAAATTGGAATAAGCTGCATTGTCATCCCTCATCTAAACACGTGTTTCGTAATAATAAAGTTACTGATATGATATGTGTTTGTTTGATATCCATGAAACGACTTACTTCCTTTTGTAACGAAAAATTGCTCCATGCGATTATGATTTCCCTGTGCAGACAGATCCTGGTTCAGCACCAGTTTAACAGAGGGTGTATTGTGAAAGAGGTTCATGAGGGAGAAGCTTGTGTAATAAAGGACCAGGGCATCATATGAATCTGGCGGAGCATGACACTGCTGGGCCATTCGGTCCATGATGTTTCTCCTGCGTAGATGGGGTGCCACCAGTTAAACAGCACTCTGTTGCCAGTGTGTCAATATCTTTAGCAAATGGATAAATGTGCTCTCAAGATGTGAAGTGATGCTTCGCAATCAGTCCTTGTGGTGGCAGATTGATTGGCTGAGTCATTGAGTGTGAAAACCTGGCTGAAGTAATCACGGGAGGTTTGTGAGAATCAGTGCTGAAAGAAGAATCAACCACATTCTGCCCATTCTGAGAGTTCAAGGACTGCTTTTAAATCCCACAACACATCAGGCTGACCCAAGCCAATGTTTCATTGATAACATAAGTTCCATCAAATGGAACCAGCTCCTGTTTCTGCTTTGCCAGAATGTTCTATTGCTCAATCAGTAAAGAGATTTTGTTTTCAGCAGTCTTGGGACCCTCTCTGTGATGCAATGCTGACTTTGATGTTTGTCCATCTGTGTCTAAAGCCAAGAATTGTGACTGAGGAAATTGAATTCAACCACTATAGACAATAAGCTGCTGAATAGGATCATTGGAATTACTGGACAAAGGCCCATCCAGTTATCTTTTGTCCTTCCTTTGTATTTGCATCATACAACCATAATGGACTAATTATAGCTCTCCATTCGTTTACAACATACCCAGACATGAGGTGAGGAAAACACTCATGGTGGAGAGCTTTGGGACACAGATCCAAATGGAGTCACTGAGTGACTCAATTCTTGGCTAAGCAGCTGTTTGTATCACTCTGGAATGCCCTGAGCTAGTGAAAGGCACTATATAAATGCAGGTCTTTCTTTAACAGTGTGGGAGAATGATTACCAGCTGAACATATTCACTCTTTGCACAGTAATAGTTTTTTTTTCTGTCTTCCTTTCCTGTAAATGCAGATGTGGCTGAATTCTGCAATTCTATATGGGGAGAATATTGAATGATATCTTGGGGAAGGGTTAGCGAAAGATCCTGATCCATTACACAAGGGTGAATTACACAATTGCAACATGTGGTCTCTTGTGTCATTGAGAAAGGAACATTGGGCTGGATTATCCGTTGGCGGGATTCTCTGCTACATCGGCAGCGCACTCATGCCCACGGATTTCCTGACGGCGTGGGAGTGGCCCCAATGGGAAACCCCAAATGGTCGGCTGCCGGAATGGAGCATCCCACTTTCCGGAGGGGGGAGCACGCACCAGAAAACAGGTCTGGGGGGATGGAGAATCCCGCCCACTGTCTCTCCTCAAGCTCCCACTGTGTTTAAAATTCTCATCCTCATGTTTAAATGTCTATGCGTGCTCACTTGAATCCCCATCCTTGGCATCGTCTTCAACCCTACAAATCTCTAAGATCCCTGCTGAAATATCCCACACAGAACTTATAGGGTGGGAATGATTAGTTTCCCAATGATTCCCGCGGAGTACGAGCTCGCCTGCTGAGGGGAGCGGGAATTCCATTCAGCAACATATAAAAGGTCGGCCAGCAAGGGACCCACCAGGAAGAGACCCGGTCGGGATCTACTGGGAAGTGTGTATAGCGTAATTGGAAATAAATTTAAGTTCTTTATGTAACTCAGTGTAGACTCCCTGTCCATATTAAACCTGCGTTCCTCTAATTCTAGCTGACAAAGTGCTGAGTTCCTGAAGACTGGCAGCCAAGGACTCGGGACAAACAATACTTTATTCACCAGCTGGTCAGCTACTCTGGGCAGAATTCTCCCCCAAATTTGGAAAGTGTCAGGTTCATTGATAAAACCGGTGTCAGGCAGGTTTCTCGATGCGATCATCCCACACTTGGCCATTTTTATGGTTTGATGTTTTGCACCACCATTGGGAGTGGCGGGGACTAACCACACCAGCCAACTAGGTTTCACAGAGGGAACGCCAAACTCAAAGTGAAATTATAGATCCCCCTCTCCCCAGTGGACATCGGGATTCACCCCCACCTCGTTGGTGGAATATTTCACACCCCCAACACCCCAAACAAAGATCTTCACCCACCTCCGCACCTCCCCTTCGCCCTCTCCGTCCCCACCGAACATAGCCCGTCGTGCCCCGCCCTCTTCATACCGTGTCACCTCAGACCTGGACCCATCAGGCCACACCCCACCAGTCCCCACACCTTGGCACTGTCCCCTGGCACTCGGCAGTGCCCCCAACCACACTGGGGCTACAACGGCCTCTGGGTCCCCCAGAGTGGACATTACGTCTGATCTCCTTGTGTGGAGACCATTCACACTGACGTTGCATACATAGAATGTTCCTAGAAGGTTTGGCGCCAAGCCAACTTTGCTTATTAAAAATTTTTTTAAAAAAAATAAATTTAGATTAGCCAATTATTTTTTCCAATTAAAGGGCAATTTAGCGTGGCCAATCCACCTACTCTGCACATTTTTGGGTTGTGGGGGCGAAACCCACGCAGACACGGGGAGAACGTGCAAACTCCACACGGACAGTGACCCAGAGCCGGGATCGAACCTGGGACCTCAGCGCCGTGAGGCGGTTGTGCTAAACACTAGGCCACCGTGCTGCCCTCAACTTCGCTTATTAATATTTACTTAAATCAGGTTCCCACACTTGCTGGGTGTGAACTTGATTACATCTGTTTGGAGGACCATGGAACAATTGCAAACTGTTTGCCGCCCAGTGCAAATTCCATTTTGAGGCTCTCCAGATGTTTTCCCCACATAGGGGGATTTTCTTTGGGAGCAATGTGCCCCATACATACTGTGCCCATGCTTTAGGGAGAACTCTCTCGCTCGTGACATATGCCCTCTTAAGTAGCACTGTCATCGTGTCATCATATGTTTTCCATTTAAGTTCGGTCAACCGCTGGTACTGTGTGGGCGGCACGGTAGCACAGTCGTTAGCACTGTTGCTTCACAGCGCCAGGGTCCCAGGTTCCATTCCCTGATTGGGTCATTGTCTGTGAGGAGGTTGCACGTTCTCCCCGTGTCTGCGTGGGTTTGCTCCGGGTGCTCTGGTTTCCTCCCACAAGTCCCGAAAGATGTGCTGTTAGGTGAATTGGACATTCTGAATTCTCCCTCAGTGTACCCGAACAAGCGCCGGAATGTGGTGACTCGGGGCTTTTCACAGTAACTGTATTGCAGTGTTAAGCCGACTTGTGGGGCGGCATGTGGCGTACTGGTTAGCAGTGGGACTGCGGCACTGAGGACCCGGGTTCGATTGCCAGCTCTGGGTCACTGTCCATGTGGAATTTGCACATTCTCCCTGTGTCTGCGTGTGTTTCACCCCCTCAACCCAAAGATGTACAGGGGAGGTGGATTGGTCATGCTAAATTGCCCCTAATTGGAAAAGAAAAATAATTGGCTACTCTAAATTTATAAAAAAATGTAAGCCTACTTGTGACAATAAAGATTATTATTGTTATTAGATGTAACTGTGCATGAACATCGAATAAAGCTGAGTATTGCAGTTGCTGGAAATCAGAAATAAAAATGCCGGATAATGCCGGATGTCTGGTAACATCCATCAAGCGAGAGTGCACATGCCCTTCTTCAGAACTTTAGAAGGGTCAAAGATTATTATTATTACTTGGACTCAAGGTTAACTCTGTTTCTCTCTGCAGATGCTGCTAAACCCGCTGAGTTTATTCAGCATTTAAAATTTTTATATGCTGTTGCACGTTTGACTATGGGCGTAAAACGCGTTTATTGGAGTGTATTAACACGCCTCCGTATTCGACGTGTGCTTAACACTACTAGGCTCTGTTGTATGTAATTATTCAGCTTTAGGAGTCGCCAGTTGCCGTATAGACAACGTCACAAGTATTCCAAGGTCAAGTTCAAAGTAATAAAGACGATACACCGATTAGTAAGGTCCAAACGATAATATTTATTATACAGTAATAATAAATATTCATGCACACACTAAGAGACTAAGCTATGACTAAACTAAAGTAATCAGAATACTTATCTAACAGGAACAGGCAAGGTCAGGGAACGAGGCCTTCGTCCTGGTCTTGAGGCTGCAACCTTCAGCAAGCGTTCTGGTCACTGGGGGTTCTAGCGGGCTTAGTTCGCGTAGCGAGCGTCGTACTGGCACTTACGGTTCGGCGGCTGGTGCACAACGGCTGGAGTCAGGAGTCAAGTTCAGGATCACAGGTAGTCGGAGCACAAAACAGACCGGACAACACGAGGTCCCTATCTTTTATAGGGGTTCCATTGTCCTTCCCTCTTCTCGGGCGGGCTCTACCTATTGGATCAATTTCTTATCGATACTGGATTAATTCCCCAATGCGAGGGGGTCTCCGTGATGGAGGGGGCGTTTCTTATGTCCTTTTGTTTGGAGGTTTCTGGTGCCTCGATGTCTGGGCCTTGATTAGAATGTGTCCATTCAGAACCAAATGTATCTATTGTGTGGGTGTTCAAGTCTGATCGCCTCATTAGCATGCAAAGCGTTTTGCCATTTGCACCTAGCTAAGGTCTTGTCACCTGAGCCCAAACTGGTTTTCTGCTGCTGCAGAATGCAAAATGCTCTTTGCAGACTGCTGTTCTGGCTAAACTGTCTGTTTCCCAGCAGTCTTAGCGGTTGACCTATTTTGTAGCTCAGCATCCATTTTAGGTGGCTACATTGCGCAAACATCAATTGTGTACAAACCATTTTTAACATACAGATAAAACAGCAGCAGAGCGGAGCCGCTGATTGGCTGTTGCAGGGAAATTTTGCATCAGTGCATTGCGGTCACTGTATCCAGAAGGTGGTTTGTGGAGGAGCTGTTGTCAAGTGACAGTTAAACTCTAAACACTTCTTCAGTGTTTCCCTACCTACCTCCTCCTCTACCCAAAAAAAAACAATCACTGTAAGGATCCCAGCCAAGTAAAGATCAAGAGGGAGACTCAAGGGCAGGTAGAAGTAGAAAGAAGTTGAACCGTGACGTCACAGCCAGCAGGTAAGTGATTGGCTGGTGACTGGTAAGTAGTTTTTCTTTTCCCTGAGGTGTTCTCGTGCGGGGCACAGTGATTGCTGAGTGAGTGCTTGCTGAGAAGGGGAGTACATTTAAAAAAAACTTACTGTTGGGGGTTTCCAGCTGAATCCGGTCAGAGTGAGGACAGAGTGACTGCTGGGTAAGTAGTAAAGATTTAAATTGTTTGTGAGGGCCCATAACAGCTGATTGCTGTTCTTGTGCGAGGCGCAGTGGTTGCTGGCTGTGTTTTATTTTTACCTGTATTTAAGTTGGGCAGTTCCTAAACCCTAGACACTACACTTGTAGTGTCCCTCACCCTTCCACCTCCTCTAACCTAAGGGGTTGAGAAAATAACAGGTAAGCTCTTTCTTTCTTTTTCTTGTTTTATCTAGAGGGAATGGCAGGGAAGGCAGTGCAATGTTCCTCCTGCAGAATGTTTGAGGTGAGGGACGCCGTCAGTGTCCCTGCTGATTTCACCTGTGGGATGTGCACCCATCTCCAGCTCCTCAGAAACTGCGTCAGGGAACTTGAGCTGGAGTTGGATGAACTTCGGATCATTCGGGAGGCAGAGATGGTCATAGATAGTAGCTTCAGGGATGTAGTTACTCCGAAGAATCAAGATAGATGGGTGACGGTGAGAGGGGCTGGGAGGAAGCAGTCAGTGCAGGGATCCTCTGTGGTCGTTCCCTTCAGTAACAAGTATACCGCTTTGGATACTGTTGAGGGGGACGGCCTACCAGGGGTAAGCCACGGTGAATGGATCTCCAGCACTGAGTCCATCCCTGTGGCTCAGAAGGGAATGAGGGAGAGCAATAGTTATTGGGAACTCAATAGTACGAGGGACAGATGGACGGTTTTGTGCCAACGAAAGAGACTCACGGATGGTATGTTGCCTCCCGGATGCCAGGGTCTGTGACGTCTCGAACCGTGTTTTCAGAATCCTTAAGGGGGAGGGGGAACAGTCACAAGTCGTGGTACACATTGGTACCAACGACATAGGTAAGAGAAGGGATGGGGATTTAAAAAAAGGAATTTAGGGAGCTAGGGTGGAAGCTGAGAGCCAGGACAAACCATGTTGTCATCTCTGGTTTGTTGCCGGTGCCACGTGCTAGTGAGGTGAGGAACAGGAAGAGAATGCAGATAAACACATGGCTGCAGGGATGGTGTAGGAGGGAGGGTTTCAGTTTCGTGGATAATTGGAGCACATTCTGGGGAAGGTGGGACCTGTACAGACAGGACAGTTTGCACCTGAACCAGAGGGACACCAATACCCTGAGAGGAAAATTTGCTACGGCTCTTCGAGGAGGTTTAAACTAATTTGTCTGGGGGCTGGGAAAATGAGCTGTAGTCCAGAAGCCAGTGTTGAGAGTAGTGAGGTACTGAGGAGGGTATCAAGGTCACAGGAGTGTACCGAGAGACAGAAAGGTGGGTTGAAGTGTGTCTACTTCAATGCAAGGAGCATCCGGAATAAGGTAGGTGAACTTGGAGCGTGGATTGGTACTTGGGACTACGATGTTGTGGCCATTACGGAGACATGGTTAGAACAGGGACAGGAATGGTTGTTGAAAGTACCGGGGCTTTAGATGTTTCAGTAAGTGCAGGGAAGGTGGTAAAAGAGGTGGAGGAGTAGCACTGTTAATCAAGGATAGTTTAACAGCTGCAGAAAAGCAGTTCGAAGGGGATCTGCCTACTGTGGTAATATGGGCTAAAGTTAGAAATAGGAAAGGAGCGGTCAAGTTGTTAGGAGTTTTCTATAGGCCCCCAAATAGTAATAGAGATGAGGAGGAAGAAATTGCAAAACAGATTATGGATAGGTGTGGAGGTCTCAGGGTAGTTGTCATGGGTGACTTTAACTTTCCAAATATTGGTTGGAACCTCTATAGGTAGAACAGTTCGGATGGGGCAGTTTTTGTACAGTGTGTGCAGGAGGGTTTCCTGACACAATATGTGGATAGGCCGACAAGAGGTGGGGCCACATTGGATTTGGTACTGGGTAATGAACCGGGCCAAGTGTTAGATTTGTTTGTGGGAGAGCACTTTGGAGATAGTGACCATCATTTGGTGTCTTTCACTATTGCAATGGTGCAATGGAGAGGGACACGGCCACACCGATGAGCAAGGTTTATAATTGGGGGAGGGGTAATTATGATGATTAGGCAAGAATTAGGGAGCATAAGATGGGAACAGAAACTGTAAGGGAAAGGCACAAATGAAAAGTGGAGCTTGATCAAGGAACAAATACTGCGTGTCCTTGATAGGTATGTCCCTGTCAGGCAGGGAGGAAATGGCCGTGTGAGGGAACCATGGTTCACAAAAGAGGTTGAATGTCTTGTCAAGAGGAAAAAGGAAGCGTTTGTAAGGATGAGAAAACAATGTTCAGTTGGGTCGCTTGAGGGTTACAAGGTAGCAAGGAATGAGCTAAAAAAAAGGGCTTAGGAGAGCTAGAAGGGGGCATGAGATGTCCTTGGCAGGTCGGATCAAGGAAAACCCCAAGACTTTTTACTATTATGTGAGAAGTAAAAGAATGACCAGGGTGAGGTTAGGGCCGATCAAGGACATTAGTGGGAACTTGTGCATGGAGTCAGAAGAAATAGGAGAGGCGTTGAATGAATATTTTTCTTCAGTGTTCATCAAGGAGAGGGGCCATGTTTTTTGAGGATGAGAGTGTGATACAGGCAGGTAGGCTGGAGGAGGTAGATGTTCTGAGGGAGGATGTATTAGCAATTTTGAAAAACCTGAGAGACGACAAGTCCCCAGGGCCAGATGGAATATATCCAAGGATTCTTTGGGAGGCAAGGGATGAGATTGCAGACCCTTTGGCTTTGATCTGTGGGTCCACGGGGATAGTGCCAGAGGACTGGAGATTGGCGAATGTTGTTCCTCTGTTAAAGAAAGGGAACAGGAATGACCCTGGTAATTATAGGCCTGTTAGTCTTACTTCGGTGGTCGGTAAGTTAATGGAAAAGGTCCTGAAGGATAGGATTTATGACCATTTGGAAAGATGGTCATAAATCCTCCCTAGTCTTAAACTCCATCTCTCTAGCAATGAAGGACAAAATTCCATTTGCCTTCTTAATCACCTGTTGCACCTGTAAACCAACTTTCATGCACTAGCACACCCAGGTCTCTCTGCACAGCGGCATGCTTTAATATTTTATCGTTTAAATAATAATCCCGTTTGCTGTTATTTCTACCAAAATGGATAACCTCACATTTGTCAACATTGTATTCCATCTGCCAGACCCTAGCCCATTCACTTAACCTATCCAAATCCCTCTGCAGACTTCCAGACAGGGAGTGAGATAGCTTGATCTTGGTTTCGGACAATGCTCGGCACAATATCGAGGGCTGAAGGGCCTGTTATGTGCTGTACTGTGCTATGTAAACAGGCTAATAATGCAGAGTTATTTACATATCGTGAAACATGGATTGAGATGTTGCAGCTGGTGTATTGCCCATTACATCTCCTTCTCGCCACCCCCATTTAGTTGTGTAACAAAGAAAGATGAAGGTCAGTTGTAGGTTGACTTGGGAGGTGGTGGCACAGTGGTATTGTCGCTGGACTAGTACACCAGAGACCCAGGATAATGATCTGCATACCCAGGTTCAAATCCCACTATGGCAAGTGATGAAATTTAAACTCAATAAAATATCTGGAATTAAAAGTCTAATGATGACCATGAAATGGACTGACCTCATTAACACCCTGTATGCTTCATCTGTTGCCGGTGCTTATGCAGTTACATTGTATATCTTGTGGTGCCCTATTATGTATTTTCTTTTATGCCCTTTTCCCATGTACTTAATGATCTGTTGAGCTGCTCGCAGTAAAATACTTTTCACTGTACCTCGGTACACATGACAATAAACAAATCCAATCCTATCCAATCCAAACCATTGTCGATTGTTGTAAAAACCCATCTAGTTCACCAATGTCCTTTGGGGGAGGAAATCTGCCATCCTTTCTTTGCCTGGCCAGACCCACAACAATGAGTCCAGACCCACAACAATGTGGTCGACTCTTAAATACCCTCTGAAATTGCCGCGTAAGACACTCAGTTGTATTCAACCGCCACGGAAATCCAAAGAAGTAATGAAACCTGACGGACCACCCGACATCGAACCAGGCACCGGAAATGACAACCCAGTCCTGCCGACACTGAAAAGTCCTCCTTACTAACATCTGGGGCTTGTGTCCAAGTTGGGAGAGCTGTCTCACAGGCCAGTTAAACAACAGCCTGACAGAGTCACACTCACAGAATCATATCTTACAGACAATATCCCAGACAGCACGATTGCCATTCCTGGGTATGTCCTATCTCTCCGGCAGGATAGACCCACCAGAGACAGTGGCACTGTGGTATACAGTGGGGAGGGAGTTGCCCTGGGAGTTCTCAACATTGGCTTTAGACCCCATGAAATCTCATGGCTTCAGGCTAAACATGGGCAAGGAAACCTCCTGCTGATTACAATATACTGGCCACCATCAGCTGATGAAACAGTACTCCTCTATGTTGAACACCACTTGGAGGAAGCACTGAGAGTGGCAAGGGCATAGAATATGCTCTTGGTGGGGGACTTTCATAGAACCATAGAACAGTGCAGAAGGAGGCCATTCGGCCCATCGAATCTGCACCAGTTCTTGGACAGAGCACCCCACTTAAGCCTACACCTCCACCCTCTCTCCATAAACCAGTAGCCCCACCAACCTTTTGGACACTAAGGGGCAAATTATCATGGCCAATCCACCTAACCTGCCCATCTTTGGACTCTGGAGGAAACCGGAGCACCCAGAGGAAACCCATGTAGGCACTGGGAGGACGTGCAGATTCCGCATAGTCAGTGACCCAAGCCGAACCCGGGAATCGAACCTGGGACCCTGGAGCTGTGAAGCAACTGTGCTAGCCACTGTGCTACAGTGCCGCCCCGCGACTTCAATGTCCATCACCAAGAGTGCCTCGGTAGTACCACCACAGACTGAGCAGGCCGGATCCTAAAATACATAACTGCTAGTCTGGCATTGAAGCAGGTAGTGAGGGAACCAACAAGAGGGCAAAATATACTTGACCTCATCCTCACCAATCTGCCTGCTGCAGATGCATCTGTCCATGACAGTATCAGTAGAAGTGACCACCGCACAGTCTTTGTAGGGCCAAACTCCCGTCTTCACGTTTAGGATACCCTCCATTGTGTTGTGTGGCATTACCACGAAATGACATAGACTTCGAACAGATCGAGCAACTCAAGACTGGGCATCCCTGTGGCGCTGTGGGCCATCAGCAGCAGCAGCAGAATTGTATTCAACCAAAATCTGCAACCTCATGGCCCAGCATATCCCCCACTCTACCATTACTGTTTCATCAGTTGATGGTGGCCATGGGGCAGCACGGTAGCATAGTGGCTAGCATAAATGCTTTACAGCTCCAGGGTCCCAGGTTCGATTCCCGGCTGGGTCACTGTCTGTGCGGAGTCTGCACGTTCTCCCCGTGTGTGCGTGGGTTTCCTCCGGGTGCTCCGGTTTCCTCCCACAGTCCAAAGATGTGCGGGTTAGGTGGATTGGCCATGCTAAATTGCCCGTAGTGTCCTAAAACGTAAGGTTAAGGGGGGGGGGGGGGGGGTTGTTGGGTTACGGGTATAGTGTGGATACGTGGGTTTGGGTTGGGTGATCATTGCTCGGCACAACATCGAGGGCCGAAGGGCCTGTTCTGTGCTGTACTGTTCTATGTTCTATTACCACCAAGCCAGGGAATCAACCCTGGTTCAATGAAGTGTGCAGGAGAGCATTCCAGGAGCAACATCAGGCATACCGAAAAATGAGGTGTAAACTTGATGAAGCTACAACACAGGACTACTTGTGTTCCGAACAACATAAGCAGCAAGTAATAGACAGAGCTCAGCGATTCCACAACAAATGCATCAGATCTAAGCTCTGCAGTCCTGCCAAATCCAGCCGTGAATGATGGTGGGCAATTAACCAACTCACTGAAGGAGGAGGCTCACAAATATCCCCATCCTCAATGATGGAGGAGCCCAGTACATGAATGCAAAATACAAACTGAGGCATTCGCAACAATCTTCAGCCAGAAGTGCCAAGTGGATGATGCATCTCGGTCTCCTCCGGAGGTCCCCAGCATCAGATGTTAGTCTTCAGCCAATACGATCCACTCCACATATCAAGAAACGGCTGAAAGCATTGGATACTGCAAAGGCTATGGGCCCTGACAATATCCCAGCAATAGTACTGAAGACTTGTGTGCCAGAACTTGCTGCACTCCAAGCTGTTCCAGTACAGCTACAACACTGGCATCTAACCGACAATGTGGAAAATTGCTCACGTGAGTCCTGTATGCAAGAAACAGGACAAATCCAACCCAGCTAATTACCGCCTGATCAGTCTACTCTCCATCATCCTCAAAGTGATGGAAGGAGTCATCAACAGTGCTATCAAGTGGCACTTACTCAGCAATAACCTGCCTTCGGACGCTCAGTTTGGGTTATGCCAGGTCACTCAGCTCCTGATCTCATTATAGCGTTGGTTCAAACATAGATCAAAGAGCTGAATGCTGGGGCAGCACGGTGGCACAGTGGTTAGCATTGTTGCCTCATGGAGCTGAGGTCCCAAGTTCGATCCCAGCTCTGGGTCACTGTCCGTGTGGAGTTTGCACGTTCTCCTCGTATCTGCGTGGGTTTTTCCCCTGCAACCCAAAGATATGCAGGGGAGGAGAATTGGCCATGCAAAATTGTCCCTTGATTGGAAAAAATGAATTGGGTACTCTAAATTTTAGAAAAAAGAGCTGAATGCTAGAAGTGAGGTGCGAGTGACTGCCCTTGACATCAAGGCAGCATTTGACAGAGTATGGCGTCATGGAATCTGAGCTAAACTGGAGTCAGTGGGAATCAGGGGGAAAACTCTCCGCTGGTTGGAGTCTTACCTGGCACAAAGGAAGGTGGCAGTGGTGGTTGGAGGTCAATCATCTCAGCTCCAGGACATCACTGCAGGAGTTCCTCAGGGCAGTGGTTCCGAGGACTAACCATCTTCAGCTGCTTCATCAATGACCTTCCTTCCATCATAAGGACAGAAGTGGGGATGTTTGCGGATGACTGCACAAAGTTAGCACCATTCGCAACTCCTCAGATAATGAAACAGTCCGTGTCCAAATGCAGCAAGACCTGGACAATATCTAGGCTTGGGCCGACAAATGGCAAGTTACATTCGCGCCACAAAAGTGCCAGGCAATGACTATCTCCTACAAGAGAGGATCTAACCATCGCCCCTTGACATTCAATGGTATTACCTTCGCTGAATCCCCCACACTCAACATCCTGGGAGTGACCATTGATCAGAAACTGAACTGGACTAGCCACATTAATACTATGGCTACCAGTGCAGGTCAAAGGTTAGGAATCCTATCGCGACTAACTCAACTCCTAACCCCCCAAAGCCTGTCAACCATCTACAAGTCACAGGTCAGGAGTGTAATGGCATACTCTCCACTTGCCTGGATGAGTGCAGCTCCAACAACACTCAAGAAGCTCAACACCATCCAGGACAAAGCAGCCCGCTTGATTGCTCCCCCTTCAACCAACATTCAAACCCTCCACCACCTACAAACAGTAGCAGTCGTGTGTACCATGTACACGATGGACTGCAGTAACTCGCCTAGGTTCCTTAGACAGCACCTTCCAAACCCACAACCAGTACCATAGAATATTGAACATACAGTGCAGAAGGAGGCCATTCGACCCATCGAGTCTGCACCGACGCACTTAAGCCCTCATTTCCACCCTATCCCCCTAACCCAATAACCCCTCAACCTTTTTGGACACAAATTTAGCATGGTCAATCCACCCAACCCGCACATCTTCGGCCTGTGGAGGAAACCGGAGCACCCGGAGAAAACCCACGCAGACACGGGGAGAATGTGCAAACTCCACACAGACAGTGACTCAGAGCCGAGACCGAACCTGGGACCTCAGCACCGTGAGGCTGCAGTGCTACCACTGCGCCACCGTGCTGCCCCTTAGAGCTTCCTCTCTAACAGCACAATGAGTGTACCTACACCTCAAGGATTGCAGCGGTTCAAGAAGGCAACTCACCACCACCTTCTGATGGGCAACCAGGAATGGGCAATAAATGCTGGCCTAACCAGCGACGGGCATACCCTGTAAATTAACTTTTTAAAAAGACTAGTTTTTCAGGTAGTGTTTGGTTTGGTCATCCACCCTGAGTATGTGATTGTGCCAGTTTCTGTGCTCCAGGTGTTCTCGGGCTGGTGTCCTTGGTGTACATGACCTGGGGCGCTCCATCGGTGTTTACAGTGGATGCAGGACTTGTTGCATAGGCCTCTGGAAGTGCCTCCAAATCCACTGATGTAGGGGGCCTGTGTTGAAGGCTGGATGAATGGGGTACTGTGGCATCTGATGGGCACAGTTTGTGGGGCATGGCTGTATACCACTACCAACTTGTCATGGATGTGGCCTGGATCCTGACCGTTTGGCCAAGTAGTCAGAAGAACGGTTCTGTGAGCATTGTTGCAGTTTCCCTCTTAATCAGCATTCTGTGAGGGCACCACTCACCTTGGTTTTGAGTTTGACTGCAAAAGAGTCTTGGCAGTAGGAATTGTGGTCCTGGTGCGCCTGGAGAATAGTGTCTGTGCTGACGAGGGGAGACCCTGTCTTGGCAAGTTTCACAGGCTGAGCAGTGCAGCATAGTCATCTGTGCAATCCCGCCACATTTCTCTAGATGATGTTTAGCTGAGTGTACCACCTGTTGCGTAGGCCTGTTGGTTGTGATTATAGGGAGCTGTTCAAGATATGCTCAAACTCCCATGTGTGCGGAAAGTTTTGAAATTCAGCGGAGATGAATTGGCGAGTATTGTCTGCCATGAGCCTGTGAGGGATTCCGTGTGTGGCAGTGTTTCTGGAGCTTGATGATGACTGTGTTACCTATCATGTTTGGCAGGTAGTCCTGTTCAAACTACCCGGAATACGACTCAACTAAAACCAACTGTTGTTTACCATTTCATTCAAAAATGTCTGCTGCTGTTAATGACTACGGGAGGTCCGGGACCTCATGTAGGTTCAGCAGTTCATTTGTTTGATGCGGCTTGAGTGAATTTCACGTTGCACATTTGGAGATTTCCCTCTCCATGTTGGTGTACATGGAAAGCCGGTACAGTGATTCCTTGGCCCTGTATCTGTTTGCTTCCAACCCGGGGTTGGATTTCACCCTGGTGAAATTGTTGAGTGTAGCCCTTCTGGAGAGCAGTAGGGATGATGAACAGCTGTCTGCATGAAATGTCCGCCTGTCAGGCATCATTGAGTTCCTGGATTCTACTGGAGGAAAGCACCTTTCATGGTCATGATGTCTGTGTCTTCCTCATGATCTGGCATTTGCCCCCTTGGTCCACTATGAGGTCCACCACACCAAGGCCACGCTGATCTGGCTGATCCGTGGTGGGTAGGAAGGCTCTGGAGAAGGCATCAATCAAGTACAGCTCCTTACCACGGTTGCAGGTGACGCTGAGATTGTAGCGTTGTAGTTTGCAGACATAGTGGGCGGGATTCTCCGTTTCTGAGACTTAGGTGTTGAAGCCAACGCAGAATCCGTGGACTTTTACAACAGAGAAACTGGTGCCGTGCCTGCACCGATTCAGCTCCGCTAAGGGGCAAGCCCCGGCGCCCTGTGCAACGCAAACAATTCCAATGGCAAACGGTGCCGGATTCGCCGGACTCACAAGTAGCAGCCAAAGACTGACAAGCTGCAGCCGCATATACACACACCATCCCAGCCAACAGGATGGCAGCAAGGAGAACGGCTCTACATTTCACCTGTTCTGTAAAGCTGTGTCAAGAGATCTCTTTCTCAACGAATAACCTGTAAAGTATTCTTCTGTGCCATTGGTGTTCAGGGTGGATTGAGAGCTGAGATTGTCTAGTTTCCTGTTGTTTAAGTGGGAATAAAGATAGAAAGTAAGAGTATTGCACTCACTGTGTTGTTTAAGGAGTAATTGTCAGCTATTTTCTGATGTGATGTTCAAGATATTTTAATACAGTGTTAGTAATAAAGTTTGTTCCAATCAACCACACCCCTATTTCTCAGTGAAATCAGTCCTGGAATGAGGTGTCCTTTCCTCACAGTCTTACAAAATTAAAATAAAACGTTGGGATTTCCGTCCAGTATCCTAGTAATTTATGGGGTCTGGTCTGGAATCGTAAAATGTATAAAAAGCCAGTGTAGACAGAATGGTCACGTGGTAACATGATGACAGGGTTGTTTAAAAGGTTACATGAGGGAAGCAGTTCTCTCTGGACTGTGGGCAGAGTCCAAACGTGTAAGAGCTGTTCAGCTACTGGATAAACTATCGTTTGGTACAAGTCCTTGGTCACCCAGCACTTCTACACGGTGCCAGGAGTGGGCAGTTTGGCACAAGGCCTTTGCCGCGTTGACCTGCTCATATTCAATGAAAACATTGAGGACCAAGTATGAAAAGGAGTGGCGTATTTACTGCAGTGTTGGATTAAACAATGTCCTTTTAGGTTGGGGGTCTCTGAGGGGTCCCTATGGTCAGGGGGTTCCCTGGGAGGGATCTCCCTATTACCGCAGTCCCTGGGGGGGTCCCCCAATGACAGGGGTCCCTGGGAGGGATCTCCTTATTCCCGGGATCCATGGGAGGGTCCCCCAATTGCCAGTGGTCCCTGGGAGGGATATCCCTATTACAGGGATCCATGGGGGGGTTCCCCAATAGCAGGGGGCCCTGGGAGGGATCTCCCTATTACAGGGATCCATGGGGGATCCCCCAATAACAGGGGCCCTGGAAGGGGGGGTGTGGGGGTGAGCACACAGTGCATTGTGGGGGGTGAACTTCAGTTGGGGTCGGATGGTCTCTGCATTGTGGATCCCACAGTGTGCCAAGGGAGTAACTCCTGAGAGCATTTGCCCCCTTGGTCCACTATGAGGTCCACCACACCAAGACCACGCTGGTAGAGACCACAAGTGATCCGTGCCCACTTGATTCCCGGCCATGGAGGCCAGAGACTCACGGAGGGCCAGGCATAGGGTGCCGGGCCCGCTGCATGAATTTTGAAATCATTTACATGCTCCCACATGCCGTGTGGTTGTGGATCTCAACCTCGCCGCTAGTGGGGGGGATTGGCACTCGGTCCATCCTGATTTTGCCCCAACGTCCAATTCTCCTTTCCGATCCCGGAAAGCAATCTGGGCATCCTGGGACAGAGAACCCACTCAATTCCCATATCTATTGAGAAACATTGAATGGGCTGGGGCCCTTTTCTATAGAATTAAGATGTTGAGGGATGACCAAATGATGGTATCTAAAATTAGGAAAGATTTTGATTCTTGGCTAAGTGTAGAGAAGATGTTTCGAATTGTTGGGGTGGTCCAAAATGAAGCGCCGTAAATTTAAAATATTCTCTTCTCAATCCAGCATTGAATTCGGGAGATATTCAGCCAAAGGGAAATTCAAAACGAGCTGGATTCTCCACTGTCGGGATTCTCTGTTGTGCCGTCAATGCATCTATGACCGGGGATTTTCCGATGGCGTGGGGTTGCCCACAATGGGAAATCTCATTGGCCGGCTGGTGGGACGGAGAAAGCCGCTGCCGGCAGGGGCGTGCCGCAGCAGAAAACTGGTGCAGCGGGATGGAGAATCCCACCCACGTTCTATAATGTGGAGATGCTGGCGTTGGACTGAGGTGGGCACAGAAAGAAGTCTTACAACACCCGGTTACAGTCCAACGGCTTTCTTTGGAATCGCTAGCTTTCGTGGTGTAGCTCCTTCATCAGGTGAGTTACATTTCTATAGCGTTGTTTAAATACCTCAGAATGTCTCAAAGCACTTTCACAGCTAATGAAATGCTTTTGAATTGGAGTCACTGTCATAACCCGGGAAACGTGACAGTCAATCTGCTCATAGCAAGATTTCACAAACACCAATGTAATATGATCCTGATTATCTGTTTCAATGATGTTGATTTAGGGAGGAGTAATTACTAGGCTACGAAGCAAACCCCTCTGTACTTTCTTCAAGTAGTTCCATGGGATTTTCTATGGGTGCGATTTAGCGGGGTCACCGCGCCTGACTTGGTGTCGGGATGAGGCTGTTGAATCTCGCAAGAGGCCTCTCACGAGATTTGCGAACCTTGAAACGCCTTGTGAGGTTCAACAAAATCTCGGCAGGCGTCGTGACCTGGACCTTGTCCTCATTGGGCTTGATCCAGATTTGCATAATTAAATGATCCATTAGGCTAATTGAAATATGCATTCATGGGATTCTCCTGCTGCCCGGGACCTAATGGCCGCGTCTGTGAGACTGCGAAAGGGAGCCGTTTAGTACTGGTTTCCATAAACCATAATACCACCTGGGGGGGGGGGGGGTCTCCCAGGCCATTAGAGACCCCTGGGAGGTGGGGACAGGGCAGGGTGGCACCCTCCACTCCCTCTGGTACCAGGGCACTTTGATACTGCCAGCCTGGCACACTGACAGTGCCACCCTGGCACTGACAGGTGGCCAGGGTGGCACTGCCAGGGATCGGGGGAGCCTTATCAGGTGGAGGGGGTGTTCCCGGGGGCCTACCCAAGGTTGGAGTATATAGAATATAGAATCATACAATTTATAGTGCAGAAGGAGGCCATTCAGCCCATCGAGTCTGCACCGGCTCTTGGAAAGAGCACCCCACCCAAGCCCACACCTCCACCCTGTCCCCATAACCCCACCCGACACTAAGGGCAATTCTGGACACTAAGGGCAATTTAGCATGGCCAGTCCACCTAACTTGCACATCTTTGGACTGTGGGAGGAAACTGGAGCACCCTGGGGAAACCCACGCATGCACGGGGAGAACGTGCAGACTCCGCACAGACAGTGACCCAAGCTGGGAATCGAACCTGGGACCCTGGAGCTGTGAAGCAATTGTGCTAACCACTATGCTACCGTGCTGCCCAGTATAGTGTTCAATTCTGGTCGCCACACTACCAGAAGGATCTGGAGGCTTTAGAGAGGGTGCAGAAGAGATTTACCAGGATGTTGCCTGGTATGGAGGGCATTAGCTATGAGGAGCGGTTGAATAAACTCGGTTTGTTCTCACTGGAACGACGGAGGTTGAGGGGCGACCTGATAGAGGGCTACAAAATTATGAGGGGCATAGATAGAGTGGATAGTCAGAGGCTTTTTCCCAGGGTAGAGGGGTCAATTACTAGGGGGCATAGGTTTAAGGTGCGAGGGGCAAGGTTTAGAGGAGATATATGAGGCAAGTTTTTTTACACAGAGGGTAGTGGGTGCCTGGAACTCGCTGCCGGAGGAGGTGGTGGAAGCAGGGACGATAGTGGCATTTAAGGGGCATCTTGTCAAATACATGAATAGGATGGGAATAGAGGGATACAGACCCAGGAAGTGTAGAAGATTTTAGTTTGGTGGGAGAAAGGGGTCACAAACAAGGGGGGTGGGGCTGAAAGGCAGGGGTTGGGAAGATTGGGGGAACCAGACAAACTGGCGCTCCGATCTGCGAGGAGCCTTTCCTGTTGGGCCCATGCTGCAAATGACTCTAAGTGCGGCGTCAGTGGAGAGAGGCCCACAAAGGCCAAACAAAAAGGTGCGTGCCGTTAAATAGCGGGATATTTCTCTGTCCTGCAGCCCATCTAGAAACACCCTGGAAACGCGCCCTATGTTTATCTTAGAAGACAATAAGGATCTCAGCTTGATGTCTCATCTGAGAGGCAGAACGTCCGAGAGCTTGTGCGCAGGTCTCCAGGGTTGGACTTGAACCAACAACCTTCTGGCTCTGAGAGTCCGACCACTGAGCCATGGCTGACACTGTGACATGAGAGTGGTTAGAATGTGGAACTCACTACCACAAGGAATAGTCGAGCTGGATAACATTTAAGGAGAAAGATTAGAAACACAGGGCGTTAAAATGATAGAAAGCCTGGCGGAAGCAAGTGAGTTGAAAGGCAGTTTCTGTACTGTAATTTCTATGTAAGTACAGGAAAAGAGGTTGGTGAATAACTGGGAAATCTATTCCATCGTCCAGTGTTGGTCGCACTTTGTGCTGCGCAATGTGTAAACAACTCATTTGGCTGCAACCGGTCAATTTATTTCTCTTCACATTAAGGTCAGATGAGGGAAACCAAACCTGATTGGCTCACTGAGATTACACAACATGGAAATCTGATTTTAATTATTCAAAATCAGAACCAGGCTGTGGTTCTGCCTAAATAAACGAGCTTGAGTTTTGTCTTTAACTATTTCAGTGATGTTTTACTTTTTCCGAAAGCATATTTCAAATTCTGTTACCTTCTCCTTCTGCCCAACATGGCAGTCTCCCTGTACAATTCCTTCACCAAGATGGCATACCTGGGTTGGTTTAGCTCACTCGGCTAAATCGCTGGCTTTTAAAAGCAGACCAAGCAGGCCAGCAGCACGGTTCGATTCCCGTACCAGCCTCCCCGGACAGGCGCCGGAATGTGGCGACTAGGGGCTTTTCACAGTAACTTCATTGAACCCTACTCGTGACAATAAGCGATTTTCATTTCATTTCATTCTGCCTGGTATTCTCGTCAACAACCTAACCTTCCCATTCCACGACATCCACAGAGGGACGAGAGCCAGGGGCACCGACGACCAGCAACAGACATCCAGCACTGCCAGTCAACGGATTCCAGCTGAGGCCATATCTGCTCTGCACATGCCAGTCATCTGGAAGTTAAGTTGGTCTTTCATGTGTGTTAGTTTAGAGTCCAACATGTACGTGTGTGTGATTTACTAATATTAACTCTGCGTGTCTGTTGAATTAGTATTATTGTATACAACTTGTATGGTAATTTGTCCATCGTATACGGGTTGGAGACACACTGTGGTTCAGAAGGTACAACAAACCTGGCGATCCTGGTGCTATTCGGCTGGGAGTTACAATTGTTGTTCCGAAAGATCCCACAGAGATTCCACATGAGCCCGACTTAGGTAGGCAATCGATTCACGTAACGGCCAGTATCCCAAGTTGATCGAAGGGAATATAAAGGTGGCTATTCTTGAGGATTATTCACAGATCAAACATAAACCACAGGCGTGAACTCCGTATTGGACAAATCACCGGATTTCGGAAGTGCGTACTAACTGCATGTGTACCTAACAAGGGAGGATAGGGTCAACTTGGCAGATCTGAGGGATTAGGGCCGGAACACAGCCACAAGCCGTACCCGCTGTCAAATCGGCCCTCTACCCGCTAACGTCAATATGGCAGCTCGGACAACAGGTAGAGATGTAGAGGCACGGAAAGCAGGAACAGAGAGGTGTCCCATATGGGAGAGAGTAGTACGGGGATATATCAAAGGGAGAGGTTGGCACATGTAGTTAGACCTTATCAGGCACGGAGGCAGGCCCAGGTGGCAGTACACACTTGGTGGGAGGGCTTGAGCATAGCACATGGGTAACAGCCGAACTATAGATAGCCACTGACCCCACCTGTGGCATCATTGAGGTGAAGATCCATCCCCGCACCCCCCACCTGGCAACTGCACGGTCAACGCCCTAGCCAAGGCCAGTGCCCGTAATGGACATCTCTGACAACCACCCGGAGGTGAGCCAATGAATGCGATTGACGTCTCCCAGAATAACATAGCCGACTTCGCTCAGTCCCAACGCAGCGACGATTCCCCAGGACAGATCCTGAGCGGTGATTCCCGGCCCCCAACGAAACATGGGAGGATGGGCTGACCATACAGGACAGATTCGTTTAAAGGGCAGGAGTGATGTGGTACTTACCCAGGACCGAAACCAGCTCATATACCAACCCCATGATGGATACGGACACTAAGGCATGGAGACCACTACGGACCACCAGCACTAAAGGAGGATGTCACTCACTACATTGAGGACTGCCTCATTTTCAACCAGAATATTCCCAACAGTGATGCCAGGAAGGGACAGATAGGACCCTCCCGTCCCGTGGAGGGTCCCTGGACAAATCCCCATGTGGATTACATCGGCCCGTCCCACCATGCAGAAATGGATTTAAGGGTGTAATGGTTATCATTGATACCTTCACCAAGCAGTTACCACCTGCAACGCAACCGTCCCACAACCACTCACACTCCCCAGCGCCCCAGTTGGACATGGGACTACGCCAGACGGTTGGTCAGATTAGCCGAACGATTCGAGGACCAGGACAAGGTAACCCTGAACCCAATGAACATAAGCAGATGCGGATCTGGCGACCAGGTGAAGTAGATGATTCCATGGATGAACCTCCCATGAGGGTATTACAAGAACAACTGCAGAACGCAATGTTCTGAGGTGTCCAGATGATGACAATCAGTCGCCTCCTAATAAGCATGGTACAGGATTTCTCAGAGAACCTGCCTCTTCTCTGTGCGTTGTTTCACCCTCGTCTCCCCATCCCTTCGTCTCCTCCCTGCGTCTTGTTTGCAATTCGAACTGTCCCTCGCCTCTCACTGATCAGACTCTGCCGGCACCTTCATCATCAGCACTCACGCTGAGCCGTCTTTCCGCCCATGGATAACAGACCACCGACCCATAACTATACTGTGTGCCTGCCACACAACAATTGGCCTCCACTGCTGAGAGCAATTGTTATATTCACTCCCTGACCATCATATCTCGTTCCCCCCCCCCACCGCCCCGATCAGAGTTCGATCTTCATTGTTGCTGTGCGTGGGGACCACCCTACCTTCCACAGAATTGGGGGTGGACCCTCAATAGCCACACGCCCTCGTCCTGTCATCTGTCCTTAGACACCCAACATCTCGCCATTGCGTTCTTGCCGTTTCTAACCCACCAGTCTATCCAGACCTAGGAAGTAGCCCCTTCCTAGGCACATGCTTGTCCTGTTCTTTAACACACTCGGGTAGTGGAGCAACACCATTTCCCCTGCCCTACCCGGGCACCCACGTAACTATTCAAAACTCCCAGGTAGTGGAGTAATGGCATTTCCCCCCCCCTACCTGGGGACCCCACTCATTTGAGGACAACCATGGATCATACGCACCTCTCTCACTACTAACCCCTCCTTCCCTCCGATCCCCACTCTCTGGAATAGCTACTTACAATACCAAACACTTGGGCAGGTCTCAGAGCAGAAGTGTTGCCCCACACCCCACCATTTGGTTGTGGGATGAAAAATGTATTCAGTGATTCAGGTCACAACTCAGCCTCTTCTTCACTCTTCTACTGAGGTCCCTTTGGACCGACCCCACTATTTACGCTTAGCAACCCTATGGTGACTGCAGCTGTGAAGGAATCGAGCTGTCCTACAATTGGCCCCCACCCCCCTCTCCTCAGGTCAGACCTCTGTGTCCTGGGATGGAACTGTATACAGCTGGCCGCCCTGGAGTTTGGCTGGTTAAGCCAGACATCAACCAGTATACGGGTGCGTTAAGCAAGGGGTGGTCGAATCCAGGTTCCGACCACTCCAAGCCTCAGCCAACAGGAAGCTGTGTTGGGTTTGAACATGTTTAGATTAAATGCGGAAAGTGGGGGGGAGGAGGGGGGAGGGGGGGGATCACGGATGGTGACAGTATGATAGAATGAACGCAGACATTAGGCGTGCGATAACAACAGGAACTATGCTTGATTCCCCAGGATGCCTGGAGCAGCGACCCCGGGATGTCACCCGGCAGATGCAGAAGGCACAGCTGGAACTTAGAGGGATGATCCCTGGGATCGGAGCTCTGACCTTCGGAGACATCCCATTGTTCGACTCCGCCCTCACCTGGCTGTCATGTTGATCCTATTCACCTTGATCTACCTCATCATTCTCAATTCCGTAGTTGGACCACAAGATATAGGAGCAGAATTAGGCCACTCGGCCTATTGAGTCTGCTCTGCCATTCTATCATGGCTGATATTTTCTCATCCCCATTCTCCTGCCTTCTCCCCATAACCCCTGATCCCCTTATTAATCAAAAAGCTATCTATCTCAGTCTTAAAGACACTCAGTGAATTGGCCTCCACAGCCTTCTGCGGCAAAGAGTTCCACAGATTCACCACCCTCTGGCTGAAGTAATTCCTCCTCAACTCTGTTTTAAAGGATCGTCCCTTTAGTCTGAGATGGTGTCCTCTGGTTCTAGTTTTTCCTACAAGTGGAAACATCCTCTCCACATCCACTCTATCCAGGCCTCGCTGTATCTTGTAAGTTTCAATAAGATCCCCTCTCATCCTTCTAAACTCCAAAGAGTACAGACTCTCAAACATTCCTCATACGACAAGTTCTTCATTCCAGGGATCATTCTTGTGAACCTCCTCTGGACCCTTTCCAAGGCCAGCACATCCTTCCTCAGATACGGGGCTTTGTGCTTCTGCTTTCTGAAGCATTTCCCCATTTAGAAAATATGTCTATGCCTAAATTCCTCCTTCCAAAGTGCACAACCTCACACTTTTCCACATTGTATTTCATTTGCCACGTCATTGCTCACTCTCCGAGCTTGTCTCAGTCCTCCTACAGCTGCCTTGCTTCCTCAATACTACCTGTCCCTCTACAGATCTTTGTATCATCTGCTAAATTTATCCCCTTTATCCCCACTCTCTGCCTTCTGCCAGTCAGCCAATCCTCTATCCAAGCCAGGATCTTACCCTGAACATCATGAGCTCTTAACTTATTCAACAATCTCCTATGCGGCACCTTGTCAAAGGCCTTCTGGAAATCTAAATAAATCACGTCGTGTTAAGCACACTGAGATAACACGGGCTGCAATTGGATGCAGCTTTAACTGAAAGATACTCCATACCTTGAAGTTAGTTCAATCTGATTTATTGAACCTGTCACACAGTTAGCACAGTTCTCTGTGAGTTTGACTCTCTGCTAACCTAAGTGTGATTACTCTGACTGAACCAGACTAGCTCTTCGCCACGTGTTGGAGATGGTATGTGATATATACACCCTGACACACTCTGTAGTTGTCCCCAGTGGAAATATGTGAGTGCCTCGTGCTTTTTTCTAGTGGGAAACTACCCCCAAGTATTCTGCCTGCTGATTGGTTATGTCCTATACTCTGTATTCTTTAGCTGCCTATCTGTATCTCATTATGTGCATGTCTGCATATCATGGCGACGTCCACTATTTCTTCTTTCTCCAATTTCCTTGTTACCTCCTCAAAGAACTCTAACAGATTTGTCAGACATGACCTCCCTTTGACAAAGCCGTGCTGACTCAGTCCTATTTTACCATGCACTTCCAAGTACTTTGCGATCTCATCTTCAATAACAGACTCTAAAATCTTACCAATAACCAAAGTCAGGCTAACCGGCCTATAATTTCCCGTCTTCTGCCTCCCTCCCTTCTTAAACAGTGGTGTTACATTAGCCACTTTCCAGCCCTCTGGGACCCTTCCTGCCTCCAGTGATTCCTGAAAGAACATCATCAATGCCTCCACAATCTCCTCAGCTATCTCTTTTAGAACCCTGGGGTGTAGTCCATCCAGTACAGGTGACTTATCCACCTTCAGACCTTTCAGTTTCCCCAGAAACTTCTCCTTAGTGATGGCCACTGCACTCACCTCTGCCCCCTGGTTCTCCTGGAGCTCTGGCATCCCACTGGTGTCTTCCACCATGAAGACTGATGCAAATTAACTATTCAGTTCGTCTGCCATTTCTTTGTTTCCTATTATTACTTCTCCAGCCACATTTTCTAGTGGTCCAATGTCTATTTTTGCCTCTCTCTTACCTTTTATATATTAAAAATATCTCTTCCTATCTTTCTTTATATTACTAGCTAGCTTGCACTCGTACTTCATCTTCTCCCCCCTTATTGCTTTTTTAGTTGACCTCTGCTCGTTTTTAAAGGCTTCCCAATCCTCTGGTTTCCCACTAATCCTCACCACTCTGTATGCTTTTTCTTTAGCCTTTATGCTGTCCTTGACATCCCTCGTCAGCCATGGATGCCTTGTCCTCCCCTTAGTATGTTTCCTCCTCCTTGGGATGAATTTCTGTTCTGCCTCCTGAATAACTCCCAAAAACTCCTGCCATTGTAGTTCCACTGTCTTGCGGCTCCTTTTCCAATCAACTCTGGTCATGTCTTTGTAGTTACCCTTATTTAATTGTAATACTGATACATATAATTGCTGCTTCTCCCTCTCAAACTGCAGGGCAAATTCTATCATATTGTGGTCACTGCTCCCGAAAGGTTCCTTCACCTAAAGTTCCCTACTCAAGTCGGCCTCATTACACATCACCATAGAACATAGAACATAGAACATAGAACATAGAACATAGAACGATACAGCACAGTACAAGCCCTTCGGCCCTCGATGTTGCACCGACATGGAAAAAAAAACTAAAGGCCATCTAACCTACACTATGCCCTTATCATTCATATGCTTATCCAATAAACTTTTAAATGCCCTCAATGTTGGCGAGTTCACTACTGTTGCAGGTAGGGCATTCCACGGCCTCACCACTCTTTGCATAAAAAACCCACCTCTGACCTCTGTCCTATATCTATTACCCCTCAATTTAAGGCTATGTCCCCTCGTGCTAGCCACCTCCATCCGCGGGAGAAGGCTCTCGCTGTCCACCCTATCTAACCCTCTGATCATTTTGTATGCCTCTATTAAGTCACCTCTTAACCTTCTTCTCTCTAACGAAAACAACCTGAAATCCATCAGCCTTTCCTCATAAGATTTTCCCTCCATACCAGGCAACATCCTGGTAAATCTCCTCTGCACCCGTTCCAAAGCTTCCACGTCCTTCCTATAATGAGGCGACCAGAACTGTATGCAATACTCCAAATGCGGCCGTACTAGAGTTTTGTACAACTGCAACATGACCTCATGGCTCCGGAACTCAATCCCTCTACCAATAAAGGCCAACACACCATAGGCCTTCTTCACAACCCTATCAACCTGGGTGGCAACTTTCAGGGATCTATGTACATGGACACCGAGATCCCTCTGCTCATCCACACTACCAAGAATTTTACCATTAGCCAAATATTCTGCATTCCTGTTATTCTTTCCAAAGTGAATCACCTCACACTTCTCCACATTAAACTCCATTTGCCACCTCTCAGCCCAGCTCTGCAGCTTATCTATGTCCCTCTGTAACCTGCAACATCCTTCCGCACTGTCTACAACTCCACCGACTTTAGTGTCGTCTGCAAATTTACTCACCCATCCTTCTGCGCCCTCCTCTAGGTCATTTATAAAAATGACAAACAGCAACGGCCCCAGAACAGATCCTTGTGGTACGCCACTCGTAACTGAACTCCATTCTGATCATTTCCCATCAACTACCACTCTCTGTCTTCTTTCAACTAGCCAATTTCTGATCCACATCTCTAAATCACCCTCAATCCCCAGCCTCCGTATTTTCTGCAATAGCCGACCATGGGGAACCTTATCAAACGCTTTACTGAAATCCATATACACCACATCAACTGCTCTACCCTTGTCTACCTGTTCAGTCACCTTCTCAAAGAACTCGATAAGGTTTGTGAGGCATGACCTACCCTTCACAAAACCATGCTGACTATCCCTAATCATATTATTCCTATCTAGATGATTATAAATCGTATCTTTTATAATCCTCTCCAAGACTTTACCCACCACAGACGTTAAGCTCACCGGCCTATAGTTACCGGGGTTATCTCTACTCCCCTTCTTGAACAAAGGGACCACATTTGCTATCCTCCAGTCCTCTGGCACTATTCCTGTAGCCAATAATGACCTAAAAATCAAAGCCAAAGGCTCAGCAATCTCTTCCCTGGCTTCCCAGAGAATCCTAGGATAAATCCCATCAGGCCCCGGGGACTTATCTATTTTCACCTTGTCCAGAATTACCAACACTTCTTCCCTACGCACCTCAATGCCATCTATTCTAATAGCCTGGGTCTCAGCATTCTCCTCCACAATATTATCTTTTTCTTGAGTGAATACTGACGAAAAGTATTCATTTAGTATCTCGCTTATCTCCTCAGCCTCCACACACAACTTCTAAATCCAGAATTACCTGTTCTCCAGCAGGCTCTGTCACAAGCTGCTTCAAAAAACCATCTCTTCGACATTCCACAAATTCCATGTCTTGGGATCCACCACCAACCTGATTTTCCTAGTCCACCTGAAGTCCCCCATGATTATTGTAATATTGCCTTTTTTACTTGCCTTTTCTATCTCCAGATTTATTTTCTGCCCCACATCCTGACTACTGCTAGGGAGCCTGTACATAACTCCCATCACGGTCTTTTTACCTTTGCGATTCCTCAACTCTACCCACAGTGATTCAATGCCTTCTGATCCTATATAACTCCTTGGCCACCACCCTTTTCACACTCTCCTCAGTCACTGTACCCTGTACTTTGGCCCTTTTTGATTTTTGACTATGGCTTCTCTGCCTCACACTTTCTCCCTTACTGCTTTTTGTTTCTGGCCCCATTTTACTTCCCTCCGACTTCCTGCATCGGTTCCCATCCCCCTGCCATATCAGTTTAAACCCTTCCCAACAGAACTAGCAATCAGCACCCCCCCCCCCCCCCCCCCCCACCCCCCACCTCCCCAGGACATTGGTTCCAGTCCTGCCCAGGTGCAGACGGTCCGGTTTGTACTGGTCCCACCTGTAATGATATGCAGACATGTCATTTGCATGGGTCATCAGAACAAGACACAACCAATGGGTAATCAGATCACTCAGCAGTGGCATCACCACAAGAGGGCACCACACAACCACTATAAAAGGACAAGGCACACAGGCCCTCAGCCCTTCATGCCGGCAGAAACCTAGAGAGCAAGACGTGTGTAGTTAGCAGCATCGCCACACCATTACATGTGGTCCAGAGCAAGTTCATATAGTTAGTAGAGTGTTCTATGTTACTAGAGTCAGATTAGTAGAGTGCAGAACAAATTTTGGAGCTTTGTCAATCGCTCAATAAATACGTTCAACTTACCTCGAGGTCTGGAGTATTCTTCAACAACGCCTACACCAAGTAGCGGCTTATAACAACATATGGTACAGGAGTGGCTACTGAATCTACCTAGTTAAACTCAGCAAGGTCAGAGACAAACTCAGACAACTCTTTGGCAACAGAGCCAACACAAGCAGCGAATCCAGGCACGATGGACAAGACACCAGCTCCTCGTCACCTCAGGACCACCGGCAATCATAGTGCAAACTGGCCGTTAAAACAAAAATTCCAACTAAATGTAGAAGCACCCAACTTGAACAGCGCGACCGATGCTTGGAAGATAGCTCTCCGACTGACCACTGCGGGTGACCACGCGATAGAGATCTTCAACTCGTTTCAATACACAGTAGGGCAGGACAAAATAAAATACCAAACTATCCTGGAAAAATTCGACAGCCACTGCGAGGTTGATACAAACAAAATATTTGAGCGCTACATCATTAAACAAAGGATGCAAGGTAAAGTTGAATCCTTCAATAGTTATTTCACTAACCTAAGACTGCTAGTGCAATCGTGCAACTTCGGTGACATAACTGACTCCATGATCAGAGACCAAATCGTTTTTGGAATCCACTCTGATCCTCTGAGAGAGAAACTGCTAAAAATTAAACATATGACTTTAAAGATCGTTATCGAAATGTGCACTGTAAATGAACACTCAAAAAGTCGCTACTCACAATACAGAAACGCTGAGAGTGAAAATCAAACCTCCCACGAGGTGGAGAGCATTCAGGCCATCTCCCAAATGCAGCTCCTCCACATCTCTGATTGCAGCCATCTTGCGCGCTCCTCCTGGGGCCTGGCGCGTGCGCAATTCGACTGGGAATACGAATCGGCCGAGAATCGCACCGCGCATGCGCAAACGGCCAAGAACCGCACCGCGCATGCACGACGACGCATGGAACGTACGTCATGACATGTACAAACTGTGGAACCACCCACTTTGGAAAAAAATTCCCTGCAAAAGGGAAACAATGTCTCCAATGTGGGAGACTCAACCACTATGCAGCCCTGTGCAGATCTGCACCACAATTCAGGAGTCAGCAACCACAGTTCAAACAGAACCGCATCAGAAGTGTGCAACACCAAACGCGTGACTCTGATCAAGGTAGTGCAACAGATCCAGACGATGACTACCTGGATAAAACATTCCGAGTAGACATCATCACAAAGTGCGAAAATGCCACACCGGACACCTTGCATGTCCAATCAATCCTTGCCGTTGATTCCGAGGATGAATGGAACTCAGTGATGGATGTCAACCGATGCCCCATCCAGTTCAAACTGGACACAGGTGCTTCCGCCAACCTGGTCTCAAAGTTTGACTTCACGAAAATCAAGAAGGCTCCCCAAATCCTTCCAGCTGCTTGCAAACTCCAGGACTACAATGGCAACAGCACTGGGGTCATGCCATCGGACAGTGTCCAACCGACACATAGAGACAAGTCTGTGATTCAAGATTGTCCAACCAGACAGGGCGTCCCTGCTAGGTGCGCAAGCCTGCAAGCAACTGAACCTCATCCAAAGGGTCTACACCATGACGCCATCTCATCAGGATCTTCAGGCCAGCATCGATGACATACTGACCCAATACCCAGATGTCTTCAGCGGAATGGGTACTTCCATACGAGTACAAAATTCTACTGCGGCTTGACGCAAAACCAGTGGCCCGCCCACCAAGGAGAGTTCCTGCTCCACTGAGGGATCGACTGAAAGCAGAACTCCCTACAACAGAAAGGCATCATCTCTAAGGTCACTGAACTAACTGACTGGGTCAGCTCGATGGTGTGCGTCAAGAAGTCTTCGGGGGACCTACGAATCTGCATCGACCCCAAGGATCTAAACAAAAACATTATGTGGGAACATTACCCAATCCCAAAAAGGGAAGAAATCACGAGCGAAATGGCACACGTGCACTTCTTCACAAAACTGGACGCATTCCAAGGATTCTGGCAAATTCAACTCAAAGAATCCAGCAGAAGACTCTGCACCTTCAACACGCCTTTTGGCAGATTCTGCTACAACCGACTGCTATTTGGCATCATCTCGGCATCAGAAATATTCCACCGCATCATGGAACAGATGATGGAGGGAATAGACGGGGTTCGTGTCGACCTTGATGATGTCATAATCTGGTCTTCCACTCCGGAGGAACCTGTGTCGGGGCTGAAGAGAGTATTCCGACGGATATATGAGCGTGGCCTCAAGCTAAACAAATCCAAGTGCTGCTTTGGGACGTTCCCGCTGAAGTTCCTGGGTGATCAGATATCGACACACGGTGTACGGTGTACGCCCGGACACGGACAAAATAAAAGAGGATTGAGGCAATGAAAGTCCCCGAGAATAAGAAAGCAGTGCTGCCTTTCCTTGGAGTGGTGAACTTCCCAGGAAAATTCATCCCGAATTTGAAACACACAAAGTCCCGAAGAAAACTGATAAAGAAATCAGCCGCCTTCGAGTGGACGACGAGGGAACACCAGACAGAGTGGTTGGAGCTGAAGGCCAAACTCACCACTGCACCCGTCCTCGCATTCTTTGACCCAGATCGCGAAACTAAGATCTCGACCGATGCAAGCCAGGATGGCATTGGAGCGGTACTGCTACAGAAAGACAACACATCATCATGGGTCCCAATAACACACGCATCCCGGCAATGACACTGACGGAGACCAGGTACCCACAGATTGAAAAGGACTGTTTAGGTTTTCTCACCGGCATCCTCAAATTCAATGACTACGTCTACGAACTGCCAACATTCGCCGTTGAAACAGGTCACAGACCTCTGGTCCACATCATCCAAAAGAACCTGAATGACATGATGCCCTGATTGCAGAGAATTCTGCTCAAACTCCGGAGGTACGATTTCAATCTTGTGTACACGCCTGGCAAAGAGCTCATCATTGCCGATGCATTGTCCCACTCCGTCACCTCACCGAGTGAGCCACTGGAGATCATCCAGCACATTGAATCGCAGATGGCGGCCGTAATGGCGGTCAGTGCCTGGAACACGATCGATTCCAATGAGAAATGGTGCCAAATTCGCAGACCCGTGATTGACACTCGGGAGGTTGACGAGCTGCAGCCGCAAATACAGTGGAGGCAGCCTCCTGTGACTCCTGCCCTGCAACAAGGGTCCCCGTTGGCACGTGCCCCTTCGGGCGGCCCGGCCTGGATCGGCCCTGCCGCTCCTCTGGTGTCCTAGGTGGCGTGGTGCCGCCCTGTTCTGCTCACTGCCCACCAGATGCACCATGGGCGGGGCGGGGGGGGGGGGGGGGTGCTGGAGTCTGAGGTGCTGCGGTATTCCAGCACCTCCCCTGCGGGAGTCACCGGCACGGGCCCCATCACCTCCTCCTCCGTGTGTGTTACTCCATTGGACGGGGGTGCGAGCAGAGCCTTCTCCTAAGGCCCCCCTCCACCACCTGCCGATACCAGTCCTGGAGGCCCGCTCACAGCCATGGAGCACTGCACCACATTAATCTACGACCATGCCACATCAGCCAGTGACTGGGCCACGTCCCTCTGGGACTCGGCCACCTCCCTCTGGGACTGGGCCATCTCACTCTGGGACTGGGCCACCTCCCTCTGGGACTGGGCCACCTCCCTCTGGGCCTGGGCCACCTCCCTCTGGGACTGGGCCACCTCCCTCTGGGACTGGGCCACCTCCCTCTGGGACTGGGCCACCCCGCCCAGTGTCTACCCAACGCCGGCCAGCACCTGGGCAATGCCGCTGATGTTCCCAGCCATGGCCTGCTGTGACTGGGCCATGCTGAGAGCGTTGCTGCAATGTCCAGGTGGTTCTGGCACTTGGCTGCCTGTGAGAGGGCAGCCCTGTCCTGGGCTTCGGCCACGGTCTGCACAGAATGCCCCAGGCCTTGAACACGCTGATCCAAGTCTGAACAGTTGCCCCCCAATGCCTCCATCACAACGCCACACATGCGGTGTCGGCCTGGGTGGCACGCATGACCAGCACCAGCCCCTGCAAGTGGATGAGCTCCTCCACCAGGATGCCCGCTGTCATCCCCTCTCTGGTCCCTGGGTCTCTGACTGCATCTGCACTGTGGCTGGGACTGGATGTTCCAGAAGCCCAGGGACCAAACTGCACACCAGCAGGTTCCTGGGGTCGGCCTGCCCTCCGACTGTCCGGCCCCTCACCTGCACCAACCTCCATCTGCTTAAACGGATCCAATGTGTGGTGCGCACCAGATAGTGTCCCAGGAGCCTCTTCACTAATGTAGCCAACCGAGGTGATAGTCTCTGGGATGGTGGAGGGTAAAGGGGACTGCTGTGACGGAAAGTCAGTGTCCTCCTCCGACCCGAGCTCCGGGGTGTCCAGGGTGCGGGTTGAGGGGGGTGCAGGTCGACAGGGTGAGAGGGGTGAGGGGGTTGCGGGTTGAGGGGAGTCTGGGTTGAGAGGCTGAGGGGGCTGAGTGGATGAGGTGGTGAGGGGGTGCGGGTGGGGGTGAGGGGGTGTGGGGGCGGGGCGTTGTGCACACATGGGGAATCTGCAACTAAGCAGGGTCTCACTGCAAATACACACTCCACTCCCCAAACACACCATCCCTGACAACAAGATGGCAGCAATATGAGTTGCAGCGAGGTTTAACGATGTGGAACTGTAGACGCTGCTAGATGCCATGAGGAGGAGAGACGAGGGACTCTGTACCCCGGAATGGGAAGGAGGCTGCCAACTGCAGCCATGAACCGAGCCTTGGCGAAGGTGGGAGAGGCTGTGAGTGCCGGGGGCAACACCGCCAGAACCGGCCAGCAGTGCCGGATGGAACTGCACGATCTCCTCAGGGAGGCCAGGGTGAGGAGGCAGCATAGTGTCCCTGGCACTAACTCCCAACCCACACACCCGTAGCCCCACCCCTCACCCACCCGCTCTCATAGGGTGACTGAAGCCCCCATGCTGCACCACCCACATCGACTGCCATGGCCAGGTGCCCTGGCAACCAAGGTCACCAGCTACCCACCCCCTATGCTGTATGCGCCCGTCTGTTTAACACTGTGCGTTTTGTGTCTCCCCCTCCCAAGAGAAGTCAGCCCACTTCCTGAAGAGAGACAGCCGGACCTGCAACCCCTCACCGCAGCAGAGCATCTGCTGCTCGGTGGGCCCGGGGTGCAGGCAGTCACCGAGGTGGAGGGAGACCCAGCTGAATTACAATTCCCCATGGCACGTGTTTGATCCCCCTCCACCACACTAACCCCCGCACCACCCCCACATCCCCCCACACTGCCCCCTCCACCCACACCACCCCCACACCACCCCCACATCCCCCACACTGCCCCCTCCACCACACCAGCCCCCGCACCACCCCCACATCCCCCCACACTGCCCCTCCACCACACCAGCCCCCGCACCACCCCCACATCCCCCCACACTGCCGCCTCCACCCACACCACCCCAACATCCCCCCACACTGCCCCCTCCACCCACCCCACCCCCACACCACCCCCACATCACCCCACACTGCCCCCTCCACCCACCCCACCCCAACACCACCCCGACATCCCCCCACACTGCCCCCTCCACCACCCCACCCCCACATCCCCCCACACTGCCCCCTCCACCACCCCACCCCCACATCCCCCCACACTGCCCCCTCCACCCACCCCACCCCAACATCCCCCCACACTGCCCCCTCCACCCACCCCACCCCCACACCACCCCCACATCACCCCCACACTGCCCCCTCCACCCACCCCACCCCCAACACCACCCCGACAACCCCCCCACACTGCCCCTACACCCCACCACCCCACATCCCCCCACACTGCCCCTCCACCCACACCACCCCCACCACCCCCCACATCCCCCCACTGCCCCCTCCACCACACCACCCCAACACCACCCCCCACATCCCCCACACTGCCCCCTCCACCCACCCCCCCCACACCCCCCACACTGCCCCCTCCACCCACCCCACCCCACACCACCCCCCATCCCCCCCACTGCCCCCTCCACCCACACCACACCCCATCCCCCCACACTGCCCCTCACCCACCCCACCCCCCCACCCCCATCCCCCCACTGCCCCCTCCACCCACACCACCCCCTCACGCCGTCCCCTCCACCACCCCCACACCACCCCCACATCCCCCCACACTGCCCCCTCCACCCACACCCCCCACACCACCCCCACACTGCCCCCCTCCACCACACCACCCCCACACCACCCCCACATCCCCCCACACTGCCCCCTCCACCCACCCCACCCCCATATCCCCCCACTGCCCCCTTCACCCACACCACCCCCGCACCACCCCCGCACCACCCCCACATGCCCCCACACTGCCCCCGCCACCCACACCACCCCCACACGCCGTCCCCACCACCACCCCACCCCCCCACAAACCTCCCCCCACACACCCCCTCCTCCACCACCACCCGCCATCAAACCCATGGTCCAATCCTGCGTCTCGCAGAATCTCCTGGCAATGATATGGGCCCTTCTGGTGCTCCCAGCCCCAACCACAACCCCAAGGGCGGCAGGGTTGCACAGTGGTTAGCACTGTTGCTTCACAGCACCAGGGTCCCAGTTTTCCCGGGAAACTGTCACTGCCACGTTCTCCTCGTGTCTGCGTGGGTTTCCTCCGGGTGCTCCGGTTCCTCCCACAGGTCCCGAAAGACGTGCTGTTAGGTAATTTGGACATTCTGAATTCTCCCTCCGTGTACCCGAACAGGCGCCGGAGTGTGGTGACTAGGGGATTTTCACAGTAACTTCATTGCAGTGTTGATGTAATAATAATAATAATAATTGATTATTGTCACAACAGCAGGGAGGACGAGGATACAGACAGCAACGGGTGTCCTCGACCCACAGCTCAATGCACCTGGGGGTACAAGTCCGGAGCGACACTGACTTCTCATCACGGCTGTCACTAACACCCTCCACCATCCCAGAGACACTCACCTCGGTTGGGCAATTTCGTGAAGAGGCTCCTGGGGCACTATCTGGAGGGCACCACACACCTGCTGTGGCACAACAGGTGGAGGTAGGAACCCCCGAGGGGCAGGCAGACGGTTAGAGGGTGGGCCTGACACCAGGTACTAGCTGCTGTCTGGACGGGATTCAGGCTACTGGAATGGGAGGTCCCAACTATAGCGGAGATGCTGTCGCAGAGCCAGAGACTACATGAGGGGTTATCGGCAACCAGCCAGCGTATGCAGGTGGAGTTGGAGGAGTCCAACCACCTGCAGGGGCAGGAGGTGATGCCAACCATGCATGCCATCCAGGCAAACACCGCATGGGTGATTGATGCACGATCAATCACTACTGAAGCGAGATTGTCGTCCAAAGGAAGGCTTTAATGAACAAGTAGTTAGCCCAGCAGCTCCGGTACAGAATGACTGCTGTGGGTGAAACACAAACTCTTATGCTCCGCCTGCTGAGCGGAACCAGCAGGCAGGTTCTAACAATCATACTACAGTATAAGGTACATCCCACATAGGTACCACGATACCCCTAATATAGCCGACCACAGTGACGTCCTTGGTGGAGGCCTAGGGGGTGAAGGTTTCGGCCATGGGTCAGGATATCCAAGGCCTGGGAAAACTCAGTGCGGGTGGTGGCCAAGGCCCAGGACAGGGCGGCGCTGACACAAGTGTTTAGAGGGCCAGGGTTTAGAGAACCCCAAAGTGTACATTGGATTTCACCTGACCCACAACTTTTAATAGATTGTGGTATGGGGAGCACACGGTCCACTCTACAGGTGTGGTACAGCAGAAATCGAAAAGTATTTTTTAAAGCAAAACAATGTTTATTCTATGAACTCGAGTGAACCTTTTTAACATATAGAATGAATATCTTAGCAACCATCAATTCAAATACAACCCCCAAAGAAGACAACACTAAGTAATCCTTAATAACGCCCCAAATAACATCCAGAATATCCAAGAAACACCTTTTAACAGAAGCACATTAGGTTTACATTCACCACTGAGAACATTTATAATTCTGAATTCACCAAATGATCAAGCGATAGTCTTTTCTGGCAGAGAGAACAGCAGTACACCTGCTCTGTCTGGCTTCAGCTCCAACACTGAAAGCAAAACTAAAACACACCCTGCAGCAAACAGCCTAAAACAAAAGTAAAAAGCTGACAGACAGCCCAGCTCCACCCACTCTCCGACATCACCGCAGTAATATGAGCAGCCAAAAATTTCTTCAAGCGACATTCTCATGACACCTTCCCCCAAGAAAAAAAAAATAAACCATCAATTACAAGATGGTTTCATTTCTTACCTTTTCACTACCCTTTAAGAAATGCACACGGTAAATATACTTTTCGTTTCAAAAACCAACACATGCAAACAGGTATAATAATATAGTCCATTTTCTTTGCTTCTTCCTCCAACTGAAATTGCTTCCATTCATCACATTCATGACAAAGCATCGGCTATCACGTTTTCTCATCCTGCCAAATGTACTATTTTAAAATGAAATGGCTGTAACAATAAACCCTTGTGAAACCGCCTTGCATTGTTATTCCGGAATCGCTCCAAAAACGTCAACGGATTATGGTCACTATATATAACGGTGTCAGGCGGATTGCTGGTCACATAAATGTGAAAATGTTGCAAAGCCAGCACCAAACTCAAAGTCTCCTTCTCAATTGTGGAATACTTTATCTGGTGAGAATTCAATTTCTTTGAAAAATAACCAACAGGCCGCTCTAGTCCTTCGGCGTCGTCTTGTAGAAGCACCACACCTACACCCACATCACTCGCATCAACAGCCACTTTGAATGGTTTGGTATAATGAAAATGAAAATTGCTTATTGTCACAAGTAGGCTTCAATGAAGTTACTGTGAAAAGCCCCTAGTCGCCACATTCCGCCGCCTGTCCGGGGAGGCTGGTACGGGAATCGAACCGTGCTGCTGGCCTGCTTGGTCTGCTTTAAAAGCCAGCAATTTAGCCCAGTGAGCTAAACCAGCCCCTAATTTGGGATGACTAACACAGGAGCAGTGGTTAACACAGCCTTCAGGCCGTCAAATGCCTGTTGACACTCCGCTGTCCACTGAAATTTATTACACTTCTTGAGCAAATCCGTCAGTGGAACAACCATACTGCTAAAATTCGGGACAAATGTCCGGTAAAATCCCCTCCTACCAAGAAATCGCATTATTTCCCGTTATGTCGGGTGTATTGGAAACTCCCCAATAACTTTTGTTTTCACATCCCGTGGGACCATTCAACCCCGTTTGATTATATGGCCAAAGAAAGTGACTTGTCCAAATTCACTTTGGCTAGGTTTACCACCAAACCCG